>NC_057810.1:158740046-158743962 GCF_018294505.1 Triticum aestivum
GTCGCCCGAGCGGCGCCCCCTGGTGCCCCGCTGCTCCCACCACCTGCCCATCGGCCCCTGCGCCCGCGCCGCCCCCGGAGTAGGCTCGCCGCCGCCCCTGTGCCCGCGCCGCCCCCAAGCTCGCCGTCTCTGCCCTCCGTCGTCTCCGCTCCGGCCACCACCTCATTGTGGTCAGGTAACCCTCCTCCCTCTGCCTCTCTTCTCCTCTCTTCCTCCTCTCCTCCCTCCTGGCCATGCCCTCTTCTTCTCTCTTTTGCTAGGTTTAGGTCAAATCCCTCTCGAATTTAGGTCAAATTAGGTCAAATCCCTCTCGAATTTAGGTCAAATCCCTCTCGAATTTACTGGACGCCATGCTAGTATTTCATTTTTCATTATGCTCTGTATGCCATTGCTGCTGCTCTGTGATGCCATACCCCCAAACATTATTTGGCTGGGTTTCATTCATACATGTGTGTGTCTGTGTAGTTAGTAAAGGGGTTTATTTGTATGAAAGCAAGTTTGTGTGTGTGTTTACTAGTTACATGATGATCTAACAAGAATATATTTATATAATGGTTCCCTTTAGCTGACCTGGCATTATGCTTGAGAAGAGAAGAAAATAGTTGCTTGTGTTTGAATATTGGCTTGATGCTGATTTTGAAGTTTGAAGTTGTCTGTCCATGTGAAAAGAGTCCAGTCTAGTCAGCAATATCCATGTGGTATATATCTCTGTCTCTGTCATTGTGTGTGTGTATAGTAGGGTAGTAGTTGGGTTGGAATGGATTGAATGGATCAAAGACTGGACAGAGGTGGGTGGGAATGGATCAAGTCAGTCCCATCCATGCATCCATCCATTTGATGATGTAGTAGTAGTAGTAGTAAAGTTGGAGGAGGGATGTATTTTGAGAGGGATGTAGTAGTAGTAAAGTTGGAGGAGGTTAGTAGATGCTGGAGTAAAATTAATTTAACAAGAATGAAGGAAAGAAAGAAAGAGGGAGGTGCTACTCTTGTAGTGGTACAGCATGTCTTTCTGTTGACCAGGAGGTGTTTGTGAAGGTTGATTCGGTTTCCCAGCCAGTCACCTTAATATATATATATATATATGTTTTGGTAGAGTTGTATGCATTCCCATGGTCCTTGCATGTACGTGTAGCATTGCAGTTTGGTTGGTTTCAGTTTGTTGACCGCACAAAGGTTGGTCTCTCTCATCTCATGATGGTGTGGTACAGTACAGAGGCCGCAATGACTCTAACTGTTAAATAAAAATGCAGGCTTGTCAGCATGAGAAATGTAGTAAATAGTAGTACAGAAACATTTGCTTGTGTTATTCTGTGCTTTCATCTGTTTGTTGTTACTTAGACAGGCAATGTTTTCCATTCATCTAACTATTGTCTGCTTATACTAAAACCGTATTGTACTGTTTTTTACTTGATCAATGGATGCAGCTGTTTTAGTGAGTGTGATGACCTGGGGATTCAAGTGCCATGACCATCACGGCAGATACTGTACTAGTTAAGACAAAATGATGAGATATGTTGCACATGCCTTGACTTGTGAATGCTGCCCCCTTCCAAAATCTAACCACAAGGGAAACATCATTTCAGTCTCACTCTTTCGCTTTCCCCCTTTGGAATTTAGATGTCAGAGTCTTGTTTGCTGTCTGGAACCTAGTGTTATCCAGCTTCAGAAATTCCTGCCCAATTTAATGCATGAGAAAAATCTGCTGCTGCTGATAGAAACCCCTGAATGATACTATTATTCATTTATGATAGTTTGTGAGATACAGAAATAGATAAATTTAAGTTTGTAATGGCTAACAGCAAGACATGCTTCCGAGTTCTTCAGTATCATACTTGAGACTTCAGTATCATCCATGACGCAGGTATATAAAACAAGAGATCTCCCCTTCACCCATCTCACTATGATATCTGTTGTTTGCTACATCACTCATTGTCCCAAACTGCAGAGGCTGCCTGACAGTTTTATGAACATGCTGGGTGAAGGTCCGACAAATAATGTGAAGCTGCGACAGGCCGGCAGCGGGTTTCGCAGGCAGTGGGATGTGGAGTTGGTGATCAAGGAGGGCCACATGTACTTGTCTCGTGGGTGGGAGAAGTTCTACCGTGCCTACGACCTGCGGCTGGGGTATTTCCTTCTCTTCAGGTACGACGACGACGCCACCATGCTCATCGTGAAGGTGTTCAACGCGACTATGTGTCGCATGCGCTATGCTGACGATGATGATGCCAGTATGTTTTGCCTCTTCTTATTCCTCTACATTTGGCTTTGTCTCACATCGATTGTTAACGGTCATTGTTGCATTTGGACAGGTAATGGGAGCAGCAGCAGCGACACTGGCTACAACCAAAGCAGCAGCGACTATGGCTGTAGCAAAAGCAACACCGATTCTGGCTTTAGTGAAAGCAGCAGCAATTCTGGCAGCAGCATAGACAACAAGAAGGATGATCCGGACTGAAGTGCGGGAGAAGAGTAGCAGAGTGGGGATGAGGAGCTGCAGGATGATGATGGGCATCAGGCTGAGGATGACCTAGCGCTGGTGGTGGCTGACCAAGGGCAAGAGATGGTGGTGGCTGACCATGGGCAAGAGATGGAGGTGGCTGAAGATGACCTAGCGATGATCGTGCCCGTCCTGCCTGAATGTGGCCTCGCGATGGTGGTGGTGCCTGACAATGACCACGCACCAGTGGTGGCGCCGGCGATCCCACAGCTGGGCGACATGACCACGCCAATTGTGGTAGAAGACTACATCCCACTGCCTCCACTGCCTCCACCGCCTCACCGCTCTTGGCGCATCAGGCTGAGGAAGCAGAAGGAGAAGAACAATGCATGAGAACTGAACTTTGTCAGGTATGTCAGATCTCCAAAATGATATATATATATATACTTAGTTACCTATGTTATCTCTAATATGCTTAGTTTCCTATAGGTTAGCTTCATTTTACCTAAGTTGGCTCTAATATGCTAACTTAGAGCTTATATGCTTAGTTTCCTATAGGTTAGCTCCAAAATAATTTATGTTAGCACAAAATGATCAAGTTTACATAATAAGTTTATAGTCTTTTTCTTATTCTTCTTCTTTTCCAAAATGACATAGGTTAGCTACATTTTACCTAAGTTGGCTCTAATATACTAACTTAGAGCTTATATGCTTAGTTTCCTATAGGTTAGCTCCAAAATAACTTATGTTAGCACAAAATGATCAAGTTTACATAATAAGCTTATAGTCTTCTTCTTTTCCAAAATTCTTCTTATTCTTCTTCTAGTGTTCTTCGTCTTCTAGTATTCTTCTAGTCTTCTTCTTCTTCTTCTTCTTCTTCTAACTTCTTGTTTATCATTTTGCAGATTTGATTTAATTCACGGAAGCTTGCATGGATGGAGTGCTTCTTTTCCATTTGTGTTTTTATTTTGTACCAATGTGAAACTTTTGTGAATTGATGGATAACGGTGTTGGATGAACAATGTGAAACTTTTGTAATATGTAACGATGGAACTATGTGTTGGCTATGTATGTATATATGATGGAACTTGTGTGTTGGCTATGATTGTTATATGGATGCTTGTTGTATATATATATATATGTGTGTGTGTGTTGGATATCTCATATGTGAAATAGTGACCTGAGATTAAGAAAAAAAATAAAAAAAATTGTTACTAATGGCGCACTACCATGTGGTGCGCCATTAGTATAGCAGACACTAGTGGCGTACTGTGGGCAAAACTAATGGCGCACTGCGTGGTGCGCCATTAGTATACCAGATACTAATGGCGCACCAATGGTGCGCCATTAGTAAAAAATACTAGTGGCGTGATAGTAATGGCGCACCGGTAGTGCGCCATTAGTAGGCAAAACCGGTGCGCCATTAGTAGGCCTTTTCCTAGTAGTGGGAGGCGCCCCCTCCCCTAGGGTTCCCAACCC
>NC_057810.1:158744285-158754148 GCF_018294505.1 Triticum aestivum
GGCTGGTTCCCCTCCCACTTCAGCCCATGGGGCCCTCCGGGATGGGTGGCCCCACCCGGTGGACCCCCGGGCCCCTTCCGGTGGTCCCGGTACAATACCGGTGACCCCCGAAACTTTCCCAATGGCCGAAACTCGACTTCCCATATATAATTCTTTACCTTCGGACCATTCCGGAACTCCTCGTGACGTCCGGGATCTCATCCGGGACTCCGAACAACTTTTGGTTTGCTGCATACTAATATCTCTATAACCCTACACTAGTAGAAAAGAGGGCTTTGGTCCACCCTGGGTTAGCCCATTAGTCCCGGTTCAATCTAGAACCGGGACTAATGGGGGCATTAGTCCCGGTTCGTGCGCCTAGGGGACACGTGGGCCATTTGTCCCAGTTCGTCTGGACCTTTTAGTCCTGGTTGGTGCGACGAACCAGGACTAAAGGGTGCGATGCCCATTAGTACCGGTTCGTGGCACCAACCGGGACTAAAGGTTAGACCTTTAGTCCCGGTTCGAGCCACGAACCGGTACTAATGGGGTTTGAGGCATTAGTACCGGTTCATGGCACGAACCGGTACTAAAGGTCACATTTTCAAACTCCACCCCCCACCCCCCGGTGGATTGCCTTTTCACTTAAAAAAATAAAAGAAAATGATGAAAATGTCAAAAAAATAAAAAAAATAAAAAGTTTCCCATGTGATATGTGGTCTAGTTGTTGGAAAAAATTGCAAATGTGAATTTCGACTTTATTTGCAAAATCTCTCTAGAATTTAGTAAAATGGGCATAACTTTTGCATACTGACTCGGATGAAAAAAAAATTATATGAAAAATCATCTACTCGAAAAGTTACACCCGAATTTAACCGGGGGAACCCCGTTAAACATTTTCAAAATCCTCAAAAACCTAACAGAAAAAAGTTACGGGGCTTTTAAGATCTAGAGTGGAAAAAATCGAAAAAATTTCAAACTGTGGTCAAACAATGGTCAAACTAATTATTCTTGAATATTAGTGTTATTAAATAATTATTTCAGTTATTTTGAATTTTGGTCAAACTGTGGTCAAATTGTGGTCAAACAATGATCAAACAATGGTCAAACTAATTATTCAAGAAATATTAGTGTTACTAAATAATTATTGTTTTTAAAAAAAATAGTTTCAAACTCAAACAATGAAATGTGTCACTTCATGCTCACACAAAATTCCTGAGGGTTAATAGGATTGACATCTTACTATTGTGAGGAAAACAACAAGTGCAGACTTGGAAACGAGGGAGAATAGAACCCGGAAGTTAAGCGTGCTCGGGCTGGGGCAGTGGGAGGATGGGTGACCGTTCGGGAAGTTAGATGATTAGGAATGATGAGGGGTGATTAGAGATTAGAGGATAAATTAAACAGTGATGAGGGGTGGTGATTAGAGATTAGAGGTTAAAATAATTTAGAAATTTGAAAATAAAAAAATCAAAAATATTCAAAAAAATATTCAAAAAAATCATAAAATTTCATTTAGTCCCGGTTGGTGTTACCAACCGGGACTAAAGGTGGAGCTCCACATGGCCGCGACCTTTAGTCCCGGTTCCAGTTTGAACCAGGACTAAAGGGGGGAGGCATTAGTAACGACCCTTTAGTCCCGGTTCAAGAACCGGGACTAAAGGCCCTTACGAACCAGGACTGATGCCCCCTTTTCTACTAGTGCTAGCGTCACCGAACCTTACGTGTGTAGACCCTACGGGTTCGGGAGACACGTAGATATGACCAAGACGGCTCTCCGGTCAATAACCAACGGCGGGATCTGGATACCCATGTTGGCTCCTACATGCTCCTCGATGATCTCATCGGATGAACCACGATGTCGAGGATTCAAGCAACCCCGTATACAATTCCCTTTGTCAATCGGTATGTTACTTGCCCGAGATTCGATCGTCGGTATCCCAATACCTCGTTCAATCTCGTTACCGCCAAGTCACTTTACTCGTACCGTAATGCATGATCCCGTGACCAGACACTTGGTCACTTTGAGCTCATTATGATGATGCATTACCGAGTGGGCCCAGAGATACCTCTCCGTCATACGGAGTGACAAATCCCAGTCTCGATCCGTGTCAACCCAACAGACACTTTCGGAGATACCCGTAGTATACCTTTATAGTCACCTAGTTACGTTGTGACGTTTGGTACACCCAAAGCACTCCTACGGTATCCGGGAGTTACACGATCTCATGGTCTAAGAAAAAGATACTTAACATTGGAAAAGCTCTAGCAAACGAACTACACGATTGTGCTATGCTTAGGATTGGGTCTTGTCCATCACATCATTCTCCTAATGATGTGATCCCGTTATCAATGACATCCAATGTCCATAGTCAGGAAACCATGACTATCTGTTGATCAACGGGCTAGTCAACTAGAGGCTCACTAGGGACATATTATGGTCTATGTATTCACACATGTATTACGATTTTCGGATAACACAATTATAGCATGAATAAAAGACAATTATCATGAACAAGGAAATATAATAATAATCCTTTTATTATTGCCTCTAGGGCATATTTCCAACACCTAGCCCTAGCAATCAAACAAGCACGAGAACACACAACATGAGATTCATGTATACCATGAAAGCCCAAAGCCCTAGAACTTGCCATGGCGTGATGGCCAGCATGAGATTCATGATCTGGATGCTATTCCTCATCTGTAAAAGTTAAGAACAGAATAGGGCGTGCAAAGGAGCACTGTGCTACATTCTCTGGCAGAACCACAGCAACCTAAAGCTACCAATGCACCACATTGATAACCAGCACACGAATATCAACTACAACAAGAGCAAATATTTTTAAACCTTGGCAGAACATTTACAGAGATAATCTAGAATTAACCGTAGCAATTAAGTTAATTGAACCCTGCCGGCATATCCAAACAAGAAGGGAAATTATGGCAAGAAGACCACGGCCACAGAACAACATCAAGCCATTAGCAGGAAACAACTGACAGAGGGTTCAGCTAATCACCTTGCTGGACAGATTTGAGGACTTGGAGCAAAAACAGAAGGTTTCTTGGCGACCACCAGATGCACACCATGTTGGAGCAGCTAAGAAGGAACCCCTGCAGCATATTGTGCAGATATTTGTGAAGGGGCGGACGGTAGAACAGTGCAGCTCGGGGAGAAACCCATGACCGAGATCCGGGAGAAGGGTACCTCAGCGGGACGACTACAGTAGTCCGGTGCCGGTGGCCATATGCGCGAGCTCCTGTACGGCGGCAGAGCAGTGTCGGAGGGCACGACCGCGTCGTCACTGGAGAAGAAGCACGCGGAGGTCCGGCGTGGGATCTTGGAGTAGGAGGCGACCTCCATGGCGGCCCAGCTCGACAGGGCGGATGGGGAGCACTGCTGTGATGCGGTCGGAGAGGTGGCCCGCGAAGGTCTGCATGAGAGGAGAGTGGTGGAGCCGAAGAGGTCCCGCCCCCACCGGTTTTGGGCCACGGCGGTGTCATCTGTAACTCCCTCGGTGTTGGGGTCGAGGTGGCTGCAGATCTAGCAGCGCCGCCGCCTCGCCTGCTCGATCCGGATGCGCCATAGCCGAGGGAGAGCTGGTGAGGGGAGGAAGGAGATGGCGGGTAGAGGGGAGCGGCGGTGGGTGAGAGAGCGCGGAGGTGGGGGGGAAGGGGGAGGAGGTTGCCGACGGGGGAGAGATTGGTTGCGACGGCGGAAGAGGAGGAGGAAGGGAGAGGAATGAATCGGGGAAAGAGAGAGCGGGTGGTTGGGTAGGGTTAGTTTTTTTTTCAATTTCAATTTGGTTTGAACTCTAGAAGCGGGCTTCTTTCTCGCGCGCGAACGAAATATTTTCGTGAGCCGACCGCGTCTGCGCGCTGCGCTTACACACCTCGACGGAAAAGCTTTTATGTACGCGCGACGAAAAAGAACCGGCGCATAGTCTGGGCCCATTAAAAAAATCGGCCGGCATGGGCAGCTTTGCTTGTTGTGTTTTTTTATGCCTGAGTGGGAACAACATGTGCCGGCGCGCTATCAGCACCATACATCCATGGAGCCCTATGTAGATAGGCTGCAAAAGCTCATTGCAGATCTTTGCAGTTGTTGATGGGAGAAGCGGGAGCTCTGCGGCCACTATGATGTCACGGAGCGACGTTGCTAGGGAGGGGTTAAGGGTGGAGGCGGAGGAGGAAGGATCCGGCTATCTCGATGTGTGGGTTAAAGCGATGGACGATGGAGCCTGCATCGAGCTAGGGCATGAGAGAAGAGTGAGCTCTTCAAACGTCGTACAATGAGGCATGACGGCAACACGGGTTATGATAGAGAGTGAGAAGGGAATGGGCGTGAATTATGGTTGAAGAGGAATATCGATGGGGGTAGACGGGATTGTTGTGCAGCTGGGCATAACAGTTTAGAACATGAGGGAACACGATTGAAGGTATGATCCAAAAATTAGTGGTAGAAGAAAACTCTCGACCTACAAGGGGAGATTCCAAAAAAAATGTCTTTTTTGGCGCTTCATCGAAGCTCGAGAAACTCATCGAATGTTTTTTGGCAACCCTATGTGCGACACTAAAAGTTCTAGGGGTGCGACATGCAACCCTGCCCCACCCCACCCAACCCCGCCCCAGAATCATCACGAGCCCACTTTCTCTTTCATCTCTCCCCTCCCATAGCCCCAACTCGGCCCACGACAGCCGCCTTACTTGTTATTCATGACTAGCCGCTACCCTCTGCGCCTCTCAAGTTCGTGCACCATCCTCCGCTCCCACTCCGTGTCCCACTTCTATATTCATCGTTGTCACTACCCCTGCTTTGTAACTCTGTAAACACATGACACGAGGAAAATTGGGTGGGAAACAACTCGCGAGAGAAATTGGGCGAGAAACTATCGTGTTGGAAACTATCAAGTGAGCCACACAAGGTTGTTCATGTCGCTTCCTTCTCGCATGTCAAGGAAAAAGCTCACTCTTTCTTCTTGTAGAAGCATCCACCATCCTCTGATTTCTCTCTCCACATGCACAAGCCAATGCAGACATGAATACCCGACCACGGGTCCGACAACTTTGCTAGTTGTGTTGTAACGCCTCAAGCCCCCGTTGTGTCCCGTCTCCTCTGTCCAAAGGGGATGGCTGAGGGCTAAAAAGCACGGATATGGGGACACGGACACGGCGACACGCATACGGGGACACGGGATACGGCATTTTCCAAAAACAGCTCACCGGGGACACGGCAAGTATATATAAAAAATAAAAATATGCCATGTAATATAGAGTTAAAGATGAAAAAATAATGAGAAAGAGATTGCCCCATTCAACAAACTGGGCCACAAAGAAGATGATCCATTAGTAGCTGGGCCGGCCCAGCTAGTGCCATTTCAAGAGCAACTGGATGCTACAGATTAATCTGCATCGTCAAAACTCAAACCCTATCTCTCTCTGCCCTAACGCTTTGACCAAGACGCCACTCTCCTCCCGGCGATGGATCTCTCATCTACCCCGCAGTAGGCCAGCAACTCTCGCCATCGCCCTCCTCCCAGCGTGCTCCTCCTTGCTGCAGCAGCGGCGGCGGCCAGCGCTGCAGCGGGGGGTGCAGCAGCAACAACAACGGCGGCATACGGGCGCAGCAGCAGCAGCACCGCGGTGGCGAGGGCGTATGAGCACGGCGGCGAGGGCACAGCAGCAAGCATGGTGGCGAGGGCGCAACAGCAGCAGCACGGCGGTGGGAGGGTGCTCCAGATCCAGCGTTGCCTCGTATCCTTCGGTGTCCTTCCTTTTCTTTCTTTCTTTTAATTCTTAATTCGGGAAATACGGAGGGATACATCCCCATGTGTCCGAGTGTGTCCCGCCGTGTCCCGCCGTGTCAGCACGGGGATTCGGCAACTTCTGCCGTGTCCGTGCTTTGTAGGCTGAGGGGTCAAAAGAGCGGAGGTAGCAGCGGGAAGTGGGCGGCAACTTTGCCCCGCTTCCCTGAGTCTTATGCCGTCTACTTTGCCTCGTTTCCCCTAAATATATGTTTGATAGCAAGCATGGACATAATAAATGACAAATGCATGGGAATAAATTTTAACAACAAAATAGAACATAGAAAATGATAAGTATGAGCTATCCTATCACATAAAATAACAATCTACTGATCCACAAAAATAACCCCATGTAACTAAAATATACCATATAGTTTCAAGTTATCTACAGCTTCTCAACTTACATATTTATACTATGGAGCATTGCTAGAATAATATGATAATAATTTATCCCCAAAACTATGCATGAGGACTCTCAATCAGTCATCCAAGGATGAGAAAGGTACAAGAATCATGTTTACCAAGGAAATGAATCCTGTAGTAATTAATATAAATATATTTTTCCTAGCATAAAATAATATATATTTTTAATTAAAAATGCCATGGCCATGCGATAAAAGGCTGATTTACAATTGTTGTCCGCTATTTCTCGTTGCCGATAACAACCCAATTGCCCAATTAAGTGAATGATGGTGTGTCGTCCAGTACATGTTTCCTACATATGTATGTGGAAACAATTAATAAACATAATAAGATGACAATGGTACCACAACTAAACTTAACAACGGGGAATGCAAATAAAAAGATAGACATTAACCATCTCATCACATAAAACAACAACTTATCCTAAAACGCGCTGACTAACTAGGAGGTTGATGTTGAGAAATGCTAGTTATCAAACAATATTTCTTACGTGCCTTTAATATACACGGTAACTCTTATAATGCAAACACCAAGGCAACTGAAATAATTTTAAAACTATTAGATGATTTGTATAATGGTATCTATTTTTTAACCAACCATATTTGATCTAGTTGATATCTGGCATATATATTTGAATTCCAAACTCAACTACACACGCCTGACAGATGACTTAAACAATCTAAAACTTTTTTTATTTGATTATCTCCTATAGAGAGGCTGCCGCGTGTAATGTTATAGTAGTTAACCCACGCGGCCTTCCATCACCCACGTCCATCATACAAGGTCACATCTACACCGTGTCGTGCAGCTGGACAAAGTTTTATGGGTTGCAGAGTAGCGAGGACGATCGACGAGTAGTACATGTGCGTTCCAGTACATTTCTTCTTCTCTCTTCAAATGGGTCTGTTGAGGGGTCACCAGAGTGGAGGTAGAAGCAGGAGGGCATGGAATCCTTCTTTATTTGCAGCCCACCGACCTTGCGTGGGGCGTGGCATGCAGGCACCGCAGCGGAGCATACCGCGTGGAGACGTACATGCATGTGTGCAAGTTTGGGCACGCAACGATGGAGCCATGCAGATTCCTTGATTGCTGAAAGTTGATCTAGGGAATCACATGTTAAAAATATATTGAGAGCTAGGGTACTATGGTAGAACAGAAAGATGATATATAGTTGGTCTTATAGAATTATTTTCTAAAAGCCCCATGAGTCCCTTGTTTCCGGACCACATGGATCAGGGAAGAATAAAAACCGACTCCTATGTATCACAACCACTAAACATGATTGCTTGCCTCAAAAAAAAAACTAATCATGATTGCACACATGCATGTGATAGAAGCGATCTAGCTAGGGCGCCCATGAAACATGGGTGGGTTAAAGTCCGCCGGGAAATAGGGCAAGAGAAATGAACATGAAAAACGGCAGGAAAAGTGAGCATTACCAATCGGTGGAAGAAAGTGGGTGAATGAGCAATATAATATGATGTGAAAAAAGGTGGGGAAAATCAATGGGATAAATGCGGGGTGCACCAACCCGGGAGAAAAATCGGCAAGAAAATAGGTCAAAAAAAATGAGAGGGAAAACGGCGAAAAAATTGGTATGAGAAATGAGCGAGATTTTTCTCCGGTATGTATATTACTAACTTGTACATGGTCGTACATATGCATGTGATAAAAGCTAGCTAGCTAGCGCTCCAGTAAAACATGGATTGGAGAAATCGGCAGGGAAAAATGGCAAGTGAAATTGACTATAAAAGGATCAGGAAAATGAGTAGGAAAAATGCTGAGAAAAAGGGCGGGAGAAATCAATGGGAAAAAAGAGCGGGAAATGGGCAACATAAATGAGTGGGAGAAGTCAGTGGTGAAAATCGATGAGAAATTGATGGGGAGAATGAGTTAAGGAAATGAATCCATAATACTCCCTCCATCCGGAAATACTTGTCGGCGAAATGGATAAAACTAGATGTATCTATAACTAAAATACATCTAGATACATCCATTTCTCCGACAAGTATTTTTGGACGGAGGGAGTATTTTATAGTACTTGCAAAACCATGGTTCCATAGAGAATTTGTGCAAAATATCATGGGCGGGAGAAATGAGCGAGGCAAATGAATACCACGTACCAGCTATATGGGTTTTCTAAAACCCACCGCACCATTGAGATGGGATAGTATACAAGGAATGTGCACTTGAGCCTAATGGTGCACCCTAAAATGCCTAGCCAGCTCTAGTGGATTCACTTCCTCAAGCCCTTCTAAGATTTATCACATTATTAATGCTATGCCCCTTTCCTTTCCCTTGTTCAAATCGCCAAAATCCTAATTATTAACATGTAAGTCTCATAGGTATTATTGTATTCGTGATTTCATGTGATCAGATTTTACTAGGCTATTTTTTAGTTTTGAAAAAGGAGTAGTTATGAACCATACAATTTCAAGTCTAGGAAATATTTGAAAAAACTTGTATATGAGGAATTTTGTTGGAATTACATGTCTATCAAAAATTGTCGTCCTCTTAAGGCCCATCGGTGTCTGCCAAACAATGATCATAAAACGGTGGCTCAATTTTACCCATTTGCAAAGTGGTGTGCCAAGGTGCGGCTCATGGCACATAATGGGCCCAAAACAATGATTTTGCGACATGAGGTGTACAAATTGCCCCACATATTTTGCTGAGAGAACGTGTGCGCCATGTTACCCATTGCACACGGGCAACCAAAAACAACCAGTTGTGTAGTTCTTACGGCCTATGTAAAATCGTTCACTCCATACACAACCCTACCCACTGTCACTATCACGCCCTCTACCCAAAAGGACCACACTCTCTCCACCACCCACCACTGCGCCTCCATATAGGCACCGGTCGCCGCTCCCCTACACGCAAGATTCCCGCCCCCGTTCCTCCTCCACCCGCGTTCACGAATCTCAGATCTCATCGAGATGGTGCAAAATATGATTACATGCATAATGTTGAGTCGTTCCTGCTTCGGTGAGAGTTCTCCACGAGCAAATGAGGTTTCTTCTTTTGTTCTCTCCGGTTCGTAGACGTTGCATCCCTCTTCAGATCAGCCGGAAGGAAAACTACCCGTATGTACTATTTCTTCCGTCCCCAAATACATGGCACATGAACTGAGGTAAAAAAAAACAATTATTTTAAAGTTTGACCAAAACTATCTACAAAAATGTAAAGATAAACAATACCAAATAAATATAAATATATCTATCTTTAGATAAACAATACCATATTAATGTATTTACTCAATATTAGTAGTTGTTAACAACTTTATCTAGATATTTGCTCAAACTTGGAGAAGTATTGACTTTATGACTCAGTTTATCGGGCAGAGGTAGTAGTAAATTGACACTAATCCTTCTTTTATTGGCACGTTTGTGTTTTCTTAACATGTCTCTTTGGATAATGCTTACCATATGAGTATTGAGAGATTGTGCATTTTATCGCATGTGGGCAGCTAGAATCGAGCTTTCAATTTTGAAATACGCCCATCCACACTTGAGGGTCGGAGTATATAATTTCTCCCAGTGGGGAGTATCATATACTAGTAGTATCATGCATATGATACTAGTGTATGATTTTATCTTCATAGTGCATAGTATCATAGAGTAATATCATAGATGATCATATTTAGTATAGCATTTA
>NC_057810.1:158754510-158759133 GCF_018294505.1 Triticum aestivum
GAACTAAAATATATCCATACGTGCGACAAGTAATTCGAAACGGACTCTTATGTATAAAAAAGTACAACCATGCATGAATTAATGTTAAGAAAAAGGTAGTATAGTATAACCATCGAACCCATGCGTGCATGCAACATGTTGCCATAGCCATGAATATAAAATGCAAAGAATCGAATCAAACATGCAATGAACGATCGTACCCAGTAAAAGGAAAATTGAGGCACCGTCGGCGACGATTCCCGGCGCCATCCATTCCGCTGGACTGGACGGAGAGGATATGAACCTGCTCAGGCCCAGACGGCGAGCCGAGGCTTCTTGGTTCCCGAGAAAAATTGTAGAGTAGCTTGGGAAGGGGCTGCGGCCATATTGGTCGGCTCCGGAGACGAGGAATGGTAGAGCACCGTACGCGAGGTCGAAATTGAAGCGTGGAAATCGAACATCGGAGCAACCGAGGTGTCGGCATCTTCAAATCAACAATGCCGACGGCGGCAACCAAACCACCGCCATCGACGGAGCGGAAGCCGTGCCGGAAGTGGAGAAGACGGCAATCAGGCCGATGACTGGGTTGGTTGGTTCCAATATCCAAATCGCGGCGGGCCACGAGCGTGAAGGCGACGAACGCTGGTGCTGATCCATGACAAGATCGCTCTCGGCGACCAGGACGACCACTGAGCAGGTCGTCGATTCGAGGCGTTCGACCATAATTCACGCCCATTGAATCAAGGACGACCACTGAGCAGGTCGGCGAGTCGAGGCGCCGGTGATCGCGTCCTTCCCACTGAATCAAGGACGAGACGCCGGCTTCTTATGCTCCGGCGTCCTCGCCGTGGTAGTGGGCGCGGCAGCTGCCAGTCGCCGCGCCACGTCCACCCCCGCGCGGATCGCCGTCTCTGCAGGTGGCTCTCACGGACAGAAAGCTTCCGTGCACGTGCGTAAGCGCCAATGCCATGATCCTGTCGTCGTTGCTCCAGCAGTCCGGCACCACCGCGAGCGAGCAATAGGTATGTCCACGCGCCCGCTGGCATCGCTGTCGCCGCCGCAGCGCCAGGCAGTGCAAGTTCTTCCGCTCGCGCTCCAACGAGGAGAACCGCGGAGGTCGCATGTCCTCCGGTTCGACCTTGACGGAGTTGGAGAGGAAGAGGAGAGTGGTCAGGTCCCCGATCGAGGATGTTGAGTGGCGGCGCCGCGCGCTGCAAGGATTGGCCAGGCCAGCGCTGCGACGACGCTGCCGTTTGAGAGCGGCCGCAAGCTCCGATTGATGTGCTCCGATTGACGAGGCTGTCCGTGAAGGAGAGGAGCACGCAGGAGGCGGCGCAGCCGCCGAGGAGCGCCAGGACCAGGCACCGGTTGGCCGCGTGGCAGACGCCGTGGTTGTTGCTGAAGGAAGGCGCCAGCGCCTGGAAGGCCAGCACCGTGCCCGTCGGCAGGAGCTTCAGGAGGTCCGACGCGCTCGACAGCGTCTTGTCGGCCGGCGGGAGGACGCCCGTCGGTGGCGGGGCCATGTGAGGAGAGGATTGCTGGGCCGGCTCAGGCGGCATCTGGATGTGCACAGCATTGGAAACGGGATCCATGGCAACGACCTTAGTATTCCAATTGAGATGCTTGAATGGTGGAAAATATTCTATAGAGCATAGGCTTTGGGACACCCCCTTATCTAGCCACTCATTTTTGCATTGCGATTCGTGCGAATACATTTGTCTTTTTTGTTTCTCCCATATAGAAAAACATATGAACTTCAAACTTGGCAGCTCAACAAAATATTCTTACTAGAATGTGGGAAAAAACTTTCAGATTTTTTCGTGCAATATAAATACTAAAAAGTATATTTTTTAATACAAAAAATCTAATTTTGTATATTTATGTTTGACAAAAAAATCTGAAAGTTTTTTTTCACATCCGAGTTAGAACATTTTGGTGTCTTGCAAAGTTTGAAGTTCATATGTTGTTTTATTTTGAAGAAACAAAAAAGAAAAATCCGATATATAAAGTTAGTTGTCTAGTACGGATCTTAAAGCAATGTTGTAAGGATAAGGGGTGTTCAGAAACCTGAACTCTAAAAATCCGCGTCCCTTGAATGGCAACAGTGCCTCTGTCTAGCTCTCTTTATATAGTGCTAGTGCGCGCGCGAACCAGGGGTTGCAGCTTAGTACAACAAGCAACAAGAGATGGCTGATGGGAGCTATACCAGATCGATCGAGTAGGGATGCCGACCAGCCGGCTGGCACATGCCAAAAATCAACTGTATATTCGTGGCCACTCGCACATGCATGCATGTGGTGGCTCCTGTAGTTTTGGTCACGGCAACAAGAAACTGCGTAGTCGAACGTGGAATGCATGCGCCAGACAACGGCCGAACTATATGCACCGCCTCAGCCAAACTCAATTAACAAACTCCTCTTTTTCTTTTGGAAACACTACGATACGCTCACAACACGCACAAACACTCACCCGCATGAGTGTGCACACGCCTCGACTGCCCGTCGATCCGCTCTCCACGGCGCTGCGTAGATGTGGATTGGAGCCTCTGCCTAGCCCCTGACATGGTTCCGTTGGTTGGCTGCAATTCCGTTGCAGCGTCCTCTTGCATCCTCTGACGATATGTGACTCTTCCGACGGACGGTCGCACAGACTTCGTCGGAAATACTCGCTGGTGCTCATGGTCGGAGAGGTGGCAGTCCCAGTCAGTGGTGAGGTTCTCAGTCGTCGTTGGTGTTGGTACGTGATGACCACCCCGACTTGTGGCGGTGCCCTTGCCGTGGATTGAGTTGGCCACCAAAAGATCTTTGTGAGGATTACTCTTTTCGGATCTGGTGGTTGCCTTCGACAGTGAGATACAATCTATGCACGATGACTTGACCCAAAGGTATGGCTGTGCAACGGCGGTAGTCGGTTTCTAGTCCAAAGCATGCGGCTGCTAAGATCGCGAAAAAGTGGTGGCGACGACACATGATTGACTTCAATGGTAATGCCCCACGAGTACCCAGCCCCGAGCTACGGGGTGAAAACTTAGGTGTGACCCGAGTTAGTTGTACCAGACAGCAGTGGCAACGGAGAATAATGGTTTCTCATATTTCTCCATGTTGATGGCTTTCATCTAATGGGCATTGTCGAGTCGGAGGACGATGACAACGGTGACAACGTCCCACAAAGGGGACAACATTACATCTTGTTTTTGTTCTTCAATTATATCTTCATGCGATGGAGCTCAGCCCGATATGGCTCCGTTGAGGAACATAGAGGGTTTGTTTCTCCCTCCTCTGTCTGGGCGGAGTTAATATTATCGTTTAACTCTCCCCGGTGCTAGCTTCACGGATGGCAATCTTTCCAAGTGAGGGCTATCGACGTCTTTCAGATCTACATTGACAACATCCTGACAGGTGTTCTACAAGCTGCTAAGTTTTAACAAGGTTGATTCGATAAGACCGAGACTCGGAGGCAATAATGAGCTCTACCGCGCGCCGCCGTTGGATGCAGAAGGAACACATCACTAATTGCTTCGAGTACTTACTTTTGAACTTACAAGTTACAAACGCCCACGCAAGTAAAACACATTTTGCACATGTGCTTTAAGTTTGTTCGACCGAATTTTCTTGTCACTCCCTGAAAGTAATGAAGAGACAAATAACTGATCCTGTACAGGCGGACCAAGTGGCACCACTAGTAGAAAAAGGGGCAATGGTCCAGGTCGGGTCAGCCCATTAGTCCCAGTTCAATCCAGAACCGGGTCCAATGGGTGCATTGGACCCGGTTCATGAGCCCCGGGGGCCGGCCGGACCACGTGGGCCATTGGTCCTGGTTCGTCTGGACCTTTTGGTCCCGGTTGGTGGGACGAACCGGGACCAATGGGCCTGGCTCCTGGTCCCACCACCATTGGTCCCGGTTGGGGGCATGAACCGGGACCAAAGGACGCCCATTAGTCCCGGTTCATACCACCAACCGGGACTAAAGTGTTGGTCCTCGTTGCGGCCAGAGTTTAGTCCCACCTCGCCAACCGAAGGGGGCTCACACCGGTTTCTAAGCCCCTCCCTCTCTGCCTTGTTGAGCTCCTCTCAAAATGAAAATAGATGCCCTTATACAGGAAATTTGACCTAAATTCATATTAAATTTCTCTGAAGTTAGTAGAAATTTATTATGAATTAAGGTTAAATTTTCTCTATAAGCGCATCTATGCTCATTTCTGAGTAGTTTTTTATATAGTTTTTTCTGCTATATTTATTGTTTTCTATTTATTTCTGAGTTGTAATAAGTCATTAAAAATAAAAAAGATTTTAGTAAAGTTAATCACAACTATTTTTTCTTCTATTTATTTATGAGTAGTTTTTTATATAGTTTTTTTCTTTTCTGCTATATTTATTTTTGTTTCTATTTATTTCTGAGTTGTAATAAGTCATTAAAAATAAAAAAGAGGCGCAATGTTAGTTAATTCGCTTCAAACCTTTCGGAATAGTGTAAACTGCACTGCACATAGGTTTGTGCAGTCTACCCTCTTTAAAAAATAAAGCAAAAAAACAAAAGAAAATAAATAATGCAGAAAACAAAACAAAAAATCTGGAAAAAAAATAAAAATAGCAACAATAAGTATTTTGTTGTAAGTAGAAACAAAACAAAATAAATAAAGCAAAA
>NC_057810.1:158760613-158771710 GCF_018294505.1 Triticum aestivum
TTTATAGTAAGTGCTACTTTATTTATGTATAGTAAGTGCTTAGTAGTTGAAGTAGATAATTGATTTAATTAATAAAAACTACTTTATTTAACTATATATAGAAGTATGTAGTTCCCGCATCGACGTCGGCGATGCCTATCCCGCATCCTCGTCGTCGTCGACTCGGTGGTGGAGGCCTGCTTGATCAGGGCCATGTTCGGGACTGGGCTCCACTGGGCTGGTATTGGGAGGTGCTACCTTCTGGGGGACATAGGTTGGTGAGGAGCCAGCCCGTTGTTGACCCGATCCTTGTTTGGTGGCGGTCGCGTGGGCCAGTGACGGTGCCGAGGCTTCCAGACACCGCGGAGGTGGTACGTCACTGTGTCAGCGAGGAGGACAAGCACGTCCGTCGCTACATGGTTGCGTTGCAGGGCAGGTTCGACAATACCTGGCAAGTTCTTTAGGGATCTCACTGGAGCTATGATCCTGTGATCGTTCCTTATCTTTGGGTGTCCACCGCCTGCGACGATACCCGTCGGGCGCTACGGTTCTAGCTATATTAATTAGCGATGCTATATGTATGATAGTATTGGAGGAGTATTCGACGATGTACAGACACAAGCGATGATGTACTTTTGGTTATAATTGAATGCATGCTAATTTGAATACTACTTTATTTTACGATTTGGTTTTGCTTATTGAATGCTCATATTGGAAAAGTACTCCTACTTTGAATGCTAAAATTGAATAGCACTCTATGCAGAAATCTAGGAGCCCCCCTCCATCATCCACGCAGTCGTGGGGGTAGCTTCTCCTTCATTCCCGTGTGCTAGACAATTTGTTGTAATAATGCACTCGGGAATGAAAGGAGGAGCTACATACCATCACTGATAGTCAACCCGTGATTAATAATAATAATCTAATTTAGCTTTTTAGTACATATATTTAATATTTGAATTATGAACTTAGGCCGGAAATGTCGTACTCGGACGATGAAAACCGCCCGGGGGAGTGCGACTGGTGCCACGACGACCGAGGTATGTGCGATAGGTTCATTGTGCTGGGCGAAGATCGGCGCTTCAGCATTAAGCTCGAGGAGACCTTCGATGTTCATACGGTAAACAACGACGACAATAGTTTTTTTCATAATTAAGTACGACTTCAACTATTTTAACGTGTATTTTTCATCTTTTCCAATTCGACTAGCTTATCCCATGCTTTGCAAGACGCTATGTCTTGGAGAGGATGGGTTTTGAAGACCATGAAAGTATGGAAACCAAAAAAATTATCCTAAGTACCCATCATGGTGTAGATTTTCAAGTAAAGTTGTACAATGCTCAGAGTGTAACCCATTTTGGTTGCAAAAACTGGGAAGCACTTTGCAAGATGTATGGTTTTGATGAGGGTATGCTTGTCACCATGGATCTTGGTGATCCTACAATCGCGCAAGAGAGACCTTCGATTTTCGTCCTTGTGGATACACCTCCAATTCTTCCCCCATGTGAGCTTAACATAGTTATTAAGTAATTTATATTGTTTATTTCAAAATAGTTGACAACTTATTTCCATTGACAGCTTATTTTCATTCTTCAAAGAAAGTGCGGAAGATGGTAGATAGAACCTACTACACCGAAGGCTCCAAACTAACTTATCAGGAGAAAAATCATTTGATCGCATTTTGTACTGATCTTGAGAATTACAATGTCTACAATCAAACTCCTCAACATTATGGTCAATACGTGCCACTAGTGCACGTGTTGAACTACGGTAACTACCATAGAGATACCCTGGTAAGATTTTTTACTATTACGACATCCGTGCATCTTTTTGCACACTTCTAAAACTAGTATATCATTGCTAACTACGAAGTTATTACTATGTTTTTCGACAGATAATCCCGAATGATTGTGTGCCTCATCTGATGTATACGCACGGTAGCCTTCATGTTTTGAACATACAACCAGGTCTTCCTACGAATCTGAACTGTCCATACCGGGTTTCTAAAAGAAGTGGAGACATAACAATCAAAGAATGGAAAAAATATATGGACAGTCGTAAGGAGCTTCTTCGAAGCAAAAAGCAGCGAAGGGCAAGAATTGAAGACAGGATGATCGCCATTCTTCATAATGGAGAGTTAGGGTATATATTGTTTTATGCTATTTTACCTTAAGGGTGTTTAGGTCATGTCCTACCTGATACTGATGATCATGTGCTAAGAACAATTATGTAGGTTCGGATTCGATGACTATGAGGATGATGATCGTATGACTTATTATTAATAACGAGTAGAAGTTGTATGATGATGCATGATTAGTAGAACTTGTTATTATATATGATGATGTATGATGCGATCATGCATGAGTTATATTATATCAGCGGGTGAAATGAACATATATAGCAGCAGCGTTGGTAAACCAAGGACGAAGATATAAGAGAGGACAATTCTCTCTATTAGCTAGCTAATAACAACCTAAAAATAACCCCCAAAACCCCTAAAGCAGCCACTTTTCTAAAAAAACATGGACTTTTGGTCCCGGTTGGTGCCACCAACCGGGACCAAAGGCCCCCTGACTGGGCTCGGCGCACAGGGTCACGTGTAGGCACATTGGTCCCGGTTCATGTTTGAACCGGGACTAATGGGTGGAGGTATTAGTAACGACTCATTAGTCCCGGTTCATGAACCGGGACTAAAGACCCTTACGAACCGGGACTATTAAGTGTTTTTCTACTAGTGCACGTACCACATGACTATTCCTCTTCTCATTTCCATTGCCAGGAAGCGCGCGCCACACATGCGGCCGTCGCCGACGGCAGCTGCGGGGTACCTGTGCTCGACGGCGTCGCACTCGCACTCCTGGATGAGCAAGACTCCCTACAAGCAGGGCAGGCACACCGGACCGTGCGTGTCTTTGGACAGTGACTGCGAGGTGGTGGCCACGACCGTCATTGATGTTGTTGTCTAGTTCAGCTCCGTCCTCCAGGGGATGTAAAAATTGAATCGAATGTAGTCCATGACCGTACGGCTCTACTAACTTCTCTCGAAGTGCATCAACCGTGCAGCAGGAGGATGCACTCAATAGCCAACCACTCCTGCAATGCAGTCTTTCTGGAAGTGTCCCCTCCCACCATAAGCCATTTATGCGCATTTAGCCAACGTGTATCTATAAGCAGCAGATACACTCAACAGGGACGAAGAAGGACGGCCGGCAAACACAAAACTAAGCAAGGAACAATGGTTGGCTAACATTGGGAGATGGAACGTGGAAGACCAGACGGGTGGCAGAGAGGAGGATGATCGTGCGTAGCGTGGATGTTGGAGCAACTGAACAAACATGGGCAGTAACGTACACTAGTAAAAAAAATATTAGTCCCGGTTGGTGAGGTCATTTTGTCCCGGTTCTTGAACCGGGACTAAATGGTCGTTACTAATGCCCTAGACCTTTAGTCCCAGTTCTAACACGAACCGGGACAGATGGGCCTCCACGTGGCCGGTGCGTCGAGCCCAGGTAGGAGGGCCTTTGGTCCCGGTTGGTGGCACCAACCGGGACCAAAAGGCATCCACGCGTCAGCATTTCAGTGGCTGGGTTTTTTTTGATGGGGGGGTGGGGGTTTTGGGGGTTAATTTAGGTATTTCATATATTCTGTTAGCTAGCTAATTAATAGAGAGAAGTGTCCTCCCTTATGTTCGTGCTTGCTCGACGCTACGTACTGTACATAGAGAGGCCCTCGACACGCTAGCTAGTAGAAAAATGAAGTGAACCATTAAGTACAGAAGTTCGTCATGCATACCGAGAGAAGTGATCGATCGACCTCTCCTTCTCTGAGAGATTGGTCGAACAACAAATTTTCGTATTATCTATCCGACGCTACTGGCTACATACATATACAATATGTAAGATCTCTTACAATCCCCTAGCAATTGAAATCAACTTCCACATGGTATTCTCCGGCTTTATTGATGACGTGGTCAAGAAAGAATATCGCCAATTGCTCTTGAATTGCTTTCATGCGATCTTGTTCTAGGAGTTCATCCCGCATCTGCCACGTCTAATTTGAAGAAGGGGGTTAATACATATATATGAATGAAACTCAACAGAAATGATGGTGTAATAAAATGAAATTGTGAATATTATTGCTTACGCACTTCATATTGTCTTTTAGAGTAGCCCCGCTTATTTTTCAAAGTCGCGTTGTAGATGAACTCGCACACGTAGTATCCACAGAAATTATTCCCTTGTTCCTGCCACAAGCACTTTACGAGAAATAGAGGTCAATCAAACTGATAATGAAGCATTATAAATGGCATTGATAAAATTATAGCTATACAATCAACGGGAGATGCATGCAACTAGCTAGCCAGTAGTACTTACTTTCGGGTATGTATATCGCAGCTCCTTCGGCAGTCTCGGAGCTTCTGCGATGAACTGTTTCCAAACCCTGCAAGACAAAGAAAATAATTATTATTACTTGAGATATCAGGAAATGAACTAAAAGTTGCCGATATGGTGCGATAATGATCGATTGAACTTACTTGTTGAGCAATTTAGTCATGTCCGCATAGGTTTTGGGATCTTTTCGTCTCGAGTCTAAGACAGTTACTAGTCCCCGCTCAAGTTTAATCTCCAGAAGAACATAGTGGAAGCTGCGCATGCATGCATAACTCATCAATTACATTACTATAACCTCACTCGAGTAATAAGGAAAACCGAATATGCACACGACAGTAACACTCACTTGAAGTTGTAAGGAAAGAGTATTAAATCTTTGTTTTGATTTTTGATCAACGATTGTAGCAAGTTGGCCTCGGCCTCTTCGGCGTGCTTTTTAACCTGAATTTCATCTATGATATTTGTGTTAATGAACCCAATATCATACATTTCTTGTTTTCTGCACTCGATGATCTTCAATCTGCATAATATAGTGAGGATAATTAATTATAAATACATGCAATAAAAGAGTTGAGCTATATATAGAGACTTAATGACAAAAATAGTACTTACAGACAGTAGCAAAAGACCGTTAATTTATCGAGGGCCTTTTGATTGAAGAACTCGAAGAATCCCTCAAATGGAACAGGCAAAACAGATCAGTTCCAACGAGGTCGTGCTCCTCTTTAATTCTCAGATACAAAGTATTCGTCCCCTCAGACTCTCTGCAGGTTTCCATGTACCAATTATGGAATCTTCGCATCATCGTTGTTAGAGATTTTTCATCTTTGACGAGAGACTTCCCGTACTCGTATCTACGTAGCGCTGGAGGAAACTAATCATCATCACACACGGTGGACTTTTATCACCATTGTTGTTGCTCCGCCGGCGGTTTCATGTCGCGCGGAAGTGGAGAGGGCGTGCAGGAGAAGGAGGGAGCATGGAGGTTTTTCTTGGAAAATCCTACGTGCTGCATGCGTCAAGATGTCGAGGGTTTGCACAGGATTCAAGAGGGAGCGACGCCGATCACAGCCGGCCCATTAGCTGTTAGCCTATCAACGATTTTCTCCGGTTTTGGGAACCTTCGATCAGGGCCGGCCCGTTAGCTGTTAGCCTAGCAATGATTTTCTCTGGTTGGGGACCTTCTAGAAGGTTCCCTGAATAGGTTTTTCTTTTTTCCTGTTGTTTTTGTGGCTGGTTTTCATTTAGATCTTTTTCTTCGTTTTTTATTTCCTGTTTCTTTTTTATTTACGTTTTCATTTCTATCTTTTCTGTTTCTTTCTTCTTTCTTCTTTTCTTTCCTTTTTCTGTTTCTTTTTTCAAAATGCGCAAACTTTAACAATGTTTAGAATTCATTTTATTTCGAAATTTGAAAATATGTTCTGGGTTTCAAAAAACTTGAGTTTTCAAAAAACAATTTCACAAATTGGTAAAAAAGTTTGTGTTTTCAAAATATGTTCTCACATTTCAAAACATTTTTTGTGTTTTCAAAATGTTCCTCAAGTTCAAACATTTCAGATTATCAAAAAATGTTCTCGTTTTAAAAAACGTTCACATTTTCAAGATAATTTTTGCAAATTTCGAAAAATGTTCATTTCAAAATTTTGTTCAGAATATTTTTCTTTGAAATGCTCATACTTAAAAAAAAGTTCTCAAAATTTTAAACATGTTCATGATTCCATCTTTCAAGAGTATGAAAAATTGTTGGTGTTTCAAAAATTGTTCATAAATTTCAAAAAATGTTCATGTTTTTCTTTTTTTCTGTTTTTTCCAAAAAATGTTTGTAAGGTTATTAAAAATTAATCAAAACATTAAAAAAGTTCCCATTTTCAATAATTTTAAAGAATGTTCATGTTTCCATTTTCTAGGAGTTTCAAAAATTGTTCACAGTTTTCAAAAAATGTTCATGTTTCATATTTTGTTTTGGAGATTAAAAAATGTCCGATTTTCCTCATTTTGTTGTTGAATTACTAAAAAAATTCCCGTTTCAAAATAATTGTTCACAGTTTACAAAAAATGTTCATGTTTCATATTTTGTTTGGGAGCTTAAAAACTGTCCGCTTTTCCAAATTTAGTTGTTGAATTACAAAAAATGTCCCCGTTTCATAATAATTGTTCACGATTTTTAGAAAAATGTTACAGTTTTTAATGATTTGCGCTGCCTAAGGAAAAATTGTGTTCGGAATTAAGGAAATATGTCAAATATGTGCTCTGGTTTTGTTCTTAAGGGTCTGCATTGCCTTACAATCAGCAACGCTCCCTAGGTCAGCTGGTTGTATCACCTTGCCTCTACGGAAGAGATCCTAGGTTTGATACCCTGTGGTACCACATTTTTTTGGAGCTATACCCAGTCGTAGACCTTTGTGGCTACCTTCATGGGCTAGCCCAGTCGTAGACCTTTGATATTTGTGAGAATCAACCCACAATCCCCTTGTTCGTCTGTCATTGCTCATGTCTGGTCTTTCGTACGTTCATAGTTGCACGTGTGTGGTCTTTCGTACGTTCGCACCACAGTAATCTCCTCGAATTCCTGATCCGAGCTTGAACAAGGACGTCCAAAGGAGCTAATTCCCCTCGAAGCCATAGTCACATCGGAACAGAGGAGCCTCAGCCAGAGCACTTTGTGCACTCGCAGTTCACCGTGGCGACGTGTGGTGGATACAACGAGCAGAACTTAGTATATACAAAAAGAAAAGTAAAAAAGAAGGAAAAACAACAAAAGAAGCAAAGCAAGAGCTCCTGACTACGCCAACCCACTAGAATATCCCTTGAGGTGATCGCTTGTCTGTTATCGCACAAGGTGAGACCAAAATGCAACCTACTGCACAAGCAAACTTATTTTGTCCAGTTATCTATGAAAAACACTTTCTATATTTTAAAGATTTTTTTTAGGAATTTGAAAATGTGGCAAATTAAAAATCTTTTCCAAATTTCTAAAATGTTCATGATTTGAATTTTTGCCCCAAATTTTATAAATGGTCACGAATTTTAAAAGATGTTCATATTTTTGAAACAATTTCATGAATTTTAAAATGTTAAAGAAAATTTAAACCCATGAACAAATGAATAAAAAAGAACGAAGAAAATATGATAAAAATGAACTAAATGGCAGGGACATTAGAGAAAAAACAATAATGCTGAAACAAGGTTTTAGAACCTTCCTAAAACCGGGATAATCTATACAGCAGACGGGGTTGCGTGCCCCCCCTCCCCCCTCTACACGGAATTACCTATTTGATGCATCATACGTCAACCGTCGAGCAAACGCATACACTGGGCGAGTGAGCGAGGAATTGGGCCGGCCCATCTGTAGTACATACAAGGTTTCGCTTTTAGGAACAGGTTTCCCAGCGGTTTTTATCGGTATTGGGAACATTCTAGAAGGTTCTTGGACCGGTCATTCTATTTTCTTTTTTCCTTTTTCATTTTTGTATCTGTTACTTTTTTTCTTTTTTTGTTCCTGTTTCTTTTTTTTCGTTTTAGTTTTAGTTTTTCTTTTCCTTTTTCTTTTTCTTTTTCCTGTTTCTTTTGTTTGAAATTTTCAAATATTTTGTTCCAAAATACGAAAAATGTTCGCGTGTTTGAAAATTTTGACACTATTTTAAAAAATCCTGATGCAAAAAATGTTCAGGAATTTCAAAATATGTAAACAATTTTTGAAAATGTTCACATTTCAAAAGTGGTTCTTGTTTTCAAAATTTAGTTCATGATTTGAAAAAATGTTTGTGTTTGCAAAAAATTCAAGGATTTCGAAAATTTTAAATATTTTTTGGAATTTCAAGAAATGATCTTGTTTCCAAAATATGTTCACAATTTGAAAAATTGATTGTGTTTAACAAAATGGTCGAAGTTTTAATAAAAATCACGTTTTACAAAAAAATGTTGGTGTTTTACAAAAATGTTTGAAGCTATAGAAAAATGCCTTCATTTTCAATATTTTTGTTCATGTATACTAGAAAAATAGCATTTACAAAATTGTTCAGGTTATTCAAATTGTTCTCTGTTTCAAAATTTTATTCTGAATTTTCAAGATTGTTCCTGTTTTAGTTTTTGTTCACCAATTAAAAAATATCATGTTTTCAAAAATTGTTCGGGTTTGAAAATTTGTTCACTGATTTAAAAAATGCTGGGGAATTTCGATAAATGTTCACATTTATTAACTTTTGTTCACCAATTCAAAAAAATGGGAATTTCCAGAAAAATGTTTCCACTTTCCAAATTTGTTCACATCATCAAACTGGTCATGGTTTTCAAATTTTGACCCAAAATTCCAAAAAAGTTATGTGGAATTCAAAAAATGTTCACGTCTTGAAAATTTTGCTCGTAATTTTGAAAAATGTTTGCGCTTTCAGTTTTTTGTTCCTGTTTTGCAGAAAATGTTTTGTGTTTTGAAGAAATTCTTCTTGATTGAAAAAAAATGTCGTTTTCACGTTTTCCTTTTTTTTGAAAAAACGATTTGAGATTGCCAAAATTGTTTCAATTTTATTTTTTTTCGTTATTAAAGATGAAAAGGTTTGCGTTTCAAAATATATTATGTTTTTTTCAAAAAGAAAATCACGTTCAAAATTATAAAAATAATTTTAAACCTATTTCGGCGTAGAAGGTGGACTGCCATTTTTATGTACGAAATCCCAGAAATTATGGTGCCTATTAGTGTTGCTCAGTTGCTGTAGGTTGTTTGTACGATCCCTACCACTGTTGTATGTTTCTTTAAGTATGGCGCTTCAATTATAACATGAGAAGTTGACTTTCACAATGGCTAGCACAGCGCGCCATTGACCACCAAGTCGC
The DNA here is from genome assembly GCF_018294505.1 of Triticum aestivum. Classification (NCBI taxonomy): domain Eukaryota; kingdom Viridiplantae; phylum Streptophyta; class Magnoliopsida; order Poales; family Poaceae; genus Triticum; species Triticum aestivum. The sequence continues at coordinate 158,769,811 of NC_057810.1, forward strand.
AAGATTGATTCACGGCTCAAGCGCGCTCTATGCTTTTGCGCTTTTTTCATCCGGCGATGGTGCCACAGGAAATGGGCCGGCCCAGGTTAGCGGCGCCCTGTGCGAAACGTCGGCACTTTATCGCAGTGAGCGGCGTACAGGAGGTCCCCTTCCACACGCATGCAACATGGGAAGAGCGCAAAATGGGCCTCATTCACTTTTCAAGGCTGGTCAACCCAATTAAGGACATAGTGCCCAAGTCAGCCTACAAAGTAATAGCAAGCCGGCTATAGGTTGAGTAGGTCACGTCGGTGATGCTGTGCAAAACATGCGACATGAACAGTTGGATGACCGACGGTTCTAGAGCGTGAGCGTCAGATAGAACAATCCATCCGATGACTAGAGCTGCTATGGTGCAAGGAAGGGGTAGGTAACTTCGTTGTCTTTTCTCTTAATTAATATGATCATCTCTTCCGCGGACCTAGAATTCTGAACTGCCTACTATGGTTTAGTTGGTGGTACATAGTTTTTCTTATGGGACCATAATAACCTTAGTTCTGCTTCTTCTTCTTTTTTGCAAATATAGTCTGATGTTATTGGTTGAGTCTACTGGAGGAGTAGTTTGTCGAAACCTGGCCACATCAAATGTTCATTACCTCACGTTGTTTGTCGAGAACCACATTTAATAATATTTCAGTTACACAACATGTAAGTTAAGCACCATAATATTTCATAGAGTTATGACAATAGATAGGATAACAAAAAACATTAAAAATGTGAAAAATTGACAAATCTTGACCTTTGGAGACTAGCAATGCGAAAATACTAGCTATACTATCAAACTTTTGATGCGTCAACACTGAAATTTCAAACATAGTATTTAAATCATACTAAATCGCAACCTCTGATGCTTGCCCATTTTGCGGGGTTGTGAGAGCATCACCTGCCCTCTCCTTAGTTGCTCGCTTCTCCGACCTCTCTGGGACGAGCTGGACAACCTTTGCGTTGGGCCTCCGAACGACCTGGCAGGCGTGTGGGGAGGCACACTGAATGATAAGGTGTGCTCAATAGTGATAATTGCTATCCTTTGGAAGACCTGGAAGGGTCGCAATGCAAAAGTCTTTCGCAATGAAACTCTGGGTACCCGCCACATTGCCATGGCCGCGACAGACGACCTGGCTCTCTGGTCTCACCGATGTGGCAACACCCAACGTCAAGCACTCCTCCGGGACTGGAGTACTATATTGTCTCACCTGGCCGCGAGAATTTAGACCAATGTAATCTTGTTTTTAGTTCTTTTCTTCTACCGTTCTCCCCCCCCCTCCTGTAACCCTCTCTCTTCTGCAACAACTTTGGTTTGGCAATATAAGTTCAGGCCGGCGTAAGCCCGTCGTTGACGCGTAAAAAAAACAAATGTTCACCGAAGCTTTAGTAGACTAGCACGCGGGAGCACATAGGCCGGAAACATGCCCTAATTGTAGGTACGGTAAATCCACCATGATGAGTCAAGCAAACTAAGTCCAAAGGATCATTCAAGATTTTACACCGGACTACAAGGACTATCGGATGAACTAGTTATTAGGTAGTTTGTCGGCCGACCAAAATGTGAGAACTAGTATGACCGTTCCTAGCTACCTCGAGTACTCATCCGCAGATATAGGGTGGCACAGAAGTATAATCCGACCATCATGATGAGCATGAGCTAACTAAATGCGACAACTCTAGGTCTCTGCGATGTACTTAATCGAGCACATATATACCACTATGTGTGCACATATCCAGACCTAAGAAGTTTGTATTCACCTGAAGACAGCACATGCGCCAAGATGAGCAAGAATTCTGTGGTATGTGTTAGTAGCAAATTTTCCGGTGCCTCCAACTCCTACATTCAGTGGCGGAGCTTAGTTCAACTCTGAGGGGG
>NC_057810.1:158771877-158772683 GCF_018294505.1 Triticum aestivum
AGAGAAAACAACGAAGAAAAATTACTGCACATGGCTTAGATTTGGAAAAAATCAATTCTTTTCCCTCCTAGTTGTTCATGTTTTCGCTTTGCCCCCCCTGAGATTACTGTCAAGCTCCGCCACTGCCTACATTGTTGCGTGTCTATGAAGCATGTCGAGCTCAAGCTCATGCACCACACACACACACCACGGGTGACCACTCTGCACTACTTCCCAGACACTCTTTCTATATATCTTTTGAGTGGGCAAGCACAACAGTAGAGGTGCTTCACCACATTTTAGCTTTTCGGAATTCAGTAGCACTGTCCAGCCATAGTATATCTTATTTATATGACTAAGTAATGGAAGGGTGTACAATTTTTTTCCAACTGCTTTTGGGTGCAAAAAGGCTTCCAATTTATTGCCTTGAATGAATTTGATGATATCTTGTCGGTTCCTGACAGCAGTGCAAGAGTTGCGTTATGGCAGCATCCAATAGATTCAGGTACGCATGCACATCACGGAGTTGGCCATCTACTACGTAGCACCCACAAGTTGGCATTTTCTTAAATCGATTACGCTACAAGAGAAAAACCCATGGCAGGTCACGTTAGGCATTCACTCGTACATAGAGGTTGTTTTGACGAAAATGTTGTTTGGAGGCCGAGCTGCGTGGCGCTCGTTATCCGGCACCTTAGGCTAGGTAGCGATCAACGGCAGACCCTATTATTTACTTGTATTTCACCCTATAGCCATTTAACATCCACTATATTATTTTTCTATCAACAAGGCAATCCCATGACAACCCTAAACTCCTCCTGACAATT
>NC_057810.1:158772866-158780078 GCF_018294505.1 Triticum aestivum
CCCGTGAGACGATGTGAACGGCGAGGGAGAGGATGGCGGGGAAGCATCATCGGGCCAATTGCTTTTCTCCTCTTGCAGTTGGGTTCGGTCGACAAAGACTCCACCGGCTCGCTCTGCACGACACCCTCACAAACGGCACCCTGTAGATGCTCGATCCTTCAATCTCTGGTGGATGCTCCATCTGGGATCGATACTCCCACCACCGCTCCCTCACGATCGGATTCAGTGAATCTGTTTGCTCCATGGCCCAGAGGAGCAGCTCTATGTACTCCCGCACGACTCCCTGCGGGAGTATCGCCGCATTTTCGCTCTGTTGCAGATATTTGGCCATGGATGTCGCCGTTGTCGCTAGTTGGTCCTTGTTGTCAAACCAAGACTATATCTCCAACATCCTAGCTAGCTTCACAGGGTCGCCGTATGCAATCCTCATGTACCGGTTGTACTCTTCCATCGATCTACTTCTCCACAGCACCTTCACTCGTCGGTGGTGGTTTCTGAATGGAAGAGGAGAGGAGCAGCGCTGGTTTTGGATTAGAACGGGAGAGGAGCGATGCTAGTTTTGGATTGGGAGAGGAGGGGCGGTGGTTTTGAAATGGAAGAGGAGAGGAGCGGCGCTAGATTTAGATTGGAACAGGAGAGGAGCGACGGTGGTTTAAGAAGAGAAGAGAGGAAGAGTGGTGCTGGTCTTGGAAGTATCTTTTTGTTTTGCGTATTTTGGGTCAAAATTTGACCACGTACTGTATTTGACAAGCAAAATGTGAATGTATGTCACCAAAAATTGTATTGTTTGGTTCATATTTGAATGTACTTTCAAATTATATTATTTTTGCAATGTATAACATATATTTTATTTGCGAAAATCATGGTCAATTATGACCCAGAATAAAAGGGAGACTAGTTAATATGGGGTCGCTTTCTTAATTGAAGGGTAAATTGATTTTGCTTTTGATCCAGTCATAGCGTCCCGGCCCTCGCGTCCAATTCTAAATCGTTGCCGCACGCTCCTCTCCCTTTTCTCCATTGCAAAACCACCTCCTCTCCTCTCCATCATCTCCATTCCAAAACCACCATCTCACCTCTCCCTCTTCTCCATTGCAAAACCACCTCATCTCATCTTCGTCATCTCCATTCCAAAACCATCGTCTCGCCTCTCCCTCTCCTCTATTGCAAGACCACCATCTCTCCTTCCATCTTCCAAAGCTAGCACTAGACCACTCAGAAGGACATCTATGGAGAGGATGCAACAGCGAATCAGGCAGATCGCCGGCGGAGACCAGGCAAAGTTAGCCAGGTTGAAGGAGATCCTTACTTGATTTGACAATGAGTGGGAGATTTCAAGGACGGCGAGGGCCATGTGGCAATGTATGCGGAAGAGCGATACGCGACGATGTACTCCTCGGCGGCAGTCACGCCGCAGTCTTTCGAGTTCATCGAGTATCTCCTCTTGGCGATGGAGCAGACAGATTCACCCGAGGCGAAAGTCATGCGGAGGTGGTGGGCGTACAAGTCGAAGGTCGAGCACCCAGAGGATAACGAATCGATCGAGTATGGTGTGCCGTTCGTGAGGGTACAGAGCCAGCCGGAGCCACATGAGTATTCCTTCTTCCACCACAAGAGGAGGCCAGATGGCGCGATGTCGCTTCCCCGCCGTTCTCCACGGTTCCCTCGACGCTCGCCTCGTTTCAACGGTGGCATTAGGTTTTAAGGTAAGCTTCACACTAACCTAATCTTCCATCTGTTCATGCTTACAATCAGTGTGACAGCTAATGAAAATCATGTTTACAATCAGTCTTCGAGTACTACGCCAATCACCCTAAAATAGCTCTGGACCTTTGGGTCAAAGTTGTGACACTGTGTACAAATAAAGAAAAATAGATTGGTGCTTCTTTCAAAAAAGAGTACTCCCTAGAAAACTGCCAATATAAGCTACTAGTATTTGGTTAGAGGATTTGCTGCCGAGAAAGATCCTTCCACAGAGAGCACCACACATTCCATTGGTGGTGGTGGATGCCAATGCATTCATGGAGCATGGTTGGTCTCGGTAATTTTTACTTGGCACACCTTGCACTCTGCATATATGTCGGCTCCATCCATACATTTGTGCAGTTCCACCAAAATGCAGCTGAATAACCCTGTTTGCATAGATAAAGAAAAAGCGTGATTACATTATAGTGGCACTAGTTTATGAAACATACACTAATAAATAGAAGAAAATACTGCGATAGTATCATAGTATGCCATGCTGCAAGGGCGAGACGGGCCTGCGATGCCTCATACGGTACGCCTCATACTGGAAATCATCCCAAGTCTCCCCGATACACCTTCTGCCAGTGATGAACATCAGTTTACAATGGTAGTACAAGGAGTGGCCTTGAGACATTCAAATCTCTATTTTTGTGCAGATCAACTAAAATTAAGCACCCCAGTTTGCAGAAACGCTTAAACATTAACAATGGGACTAGTTGATGAAACATACACTAACAAAGAGAAGCACTTTCTTTATCTACATTGGAAATTAAACGATAGAGAGGACACTTGCTCTATTTTAACTATATTATTACTTCATTTTATCAGTGACACTAGGGTCGAGCAGGTGGCAAATGAGGTGTACCGTGCGTCGCAAGGATGGAGGCCGGGGGTGCTTAGACTGGGATGCTGAAGCTGGCTCTTTCAGTCCCTATCTTCCCCCCTGATGTTTCTGTGGTAGCATTTGGGTTGTAATCCAAAATTGGTCGAGCTGGTGCTGCGTCCCCCTACCTTCCTAGCTTATGTGGCGAACTTGTCTTCTGCTAGCACTCAGTCTGTTCTAGTAGTAGTTGCATAACTGCCCGTTTACACTGAGATGTTGTCGGATAATGGTTCTTTATGGTTTGGTTTCTTTAATGAAATCAGAGGAAACCCCCTCTTTCGATATATATAAAAAAACAGTGGCACTAGAGGTGCCAAAACATTGCCTCAAATTAATAGTGCCACTAGATTAAGGTGCAAAATAATGACATTACTTCTTTGTCATGGCAGTGCCAAAATAGTAGCACAAGAGCAGGCTCAACATGCAGGATCTTTGGCAAACGGCCAGACCAAAAAGGAACATACCTCGTGATGGGAACCATATTTGCAGTCAACTCCATCGTTGAAGGGATGACACCAGTCACCAACATGGATGATTCAATTCATGAGACCTTTCGGTGCAGTTCACCTAAAATGAAGCAATGTCCCATGAGTTAGCAGCTTCTCCTTCTTTTTTTAAGAAAAGGGCTCCATCACTGGTTCCATTTCCATCAGAAAATGAAACCCACAGAGCTTCTTTTTCATTAGTTGCAATAAAATTAAGCAACATCAAGGTTGGTTGTGAAGCTCTTGGAATGTTCAACTATAATTTGAATATCATTTGTGCAATTCAACTAAGATCAAGCGTGAAATGTATATCTCTGTTTGCACAAAAAAGGTGGAAAGGAGGGTGACTAACAAGTGATGAAACATGCATCAAATGAAAAGAAGCATGTTCCTTATCTGAATGGCAATCCTACAAGGACAATAGCAATTTCTAAAGCAGCAGCATTGCTAGATATTAGTGTGGGCATTAGGATTAACTATGACAAATGTTAAATACAACATTACTTTAATGGTGCCCTTGCTTCATTTTACCAGCAACATTACATTAACAACTGCTACAGAGTCGATATTTGGGCACGGGAGAGTAGGCGGACTAGGACAGTTGCATTTCTAACGAAAAGAAGCAACTTATCTTTATGGTAAATTTAGCAGGACATGAAAAAAGTGCCATTGATTCATATTACTGGAGGCATTATATTGAAAACAACATTGGTTTAACGTGTCCTTACTTTTAACAGTGCGACTGCTACATTTTACCAGTGGCATTACATAAGAGTGGCTCGGGGCAAAAAACATCAGAACAGGATATCTGGGTTGGTCCCATTTTTGTTTGGTATAGCCACCTTATACTGTGTGAGGCTAGCAAATCTAGTGCTGGACTTACTCTATTGACTTGTCCCCCAGTCCCCACTTTCTTTCCTTTTTCAACCAATAGATCGTATTTATATTGAGTTTGTACCGCGTTTCCCTTTATTTCCCTATTAGACCTAGAGACCAGTTGGATAGCCAGTCTCTGCTACTTTTCGCCCCCATTATTTTCTCTTTCGACCAAGTCCTAGATTCAGGTAACAAATCATCCCCCACCCCCACCCCCTTTCTTTCTTGTTTGAACCAAGTAGTACTAGATTCGAGTGCATGAACTAGTTTTACCTCGTAATAGTAAAAATTTAGGTGGTTTTTGAATAGTCGATCGGTCCTATCTACGAGGGGGCCTGAGAAATAGTAAAAGATACAAATGCAGCGACATCAGGAGCTCGGGAAGTAGGGCAAGGCCGGTTTCCAAGGAAGTTATACCTGAGGGTCGTCGGGATGTCGCTAGGTGGGCGGCAGGAGGCCGGATCTGCCCACACTACGGCAGTGAGGAAGAAGGGGTCGGAGACCCTCCCTAGCCAGCGGTACTTGGGAGAGAATAGCAGGACACGCTGATCGGGACATGCCGGCAGTGGGTAAGAGCCGTTGCCGAGGAAGACCGCGTGAACGTTGCACCTTCTCACCTTCCTCGGTGGAGAGGATCCGGCTGGATCTGTGACCAGTGGTGAGTAGAGAGAGAGAGTGTGGCCACCGCTGTCATGTTTAGATCTAGAGAGGACGAGATAGTTTGAAGAGAGCAACACTAGCAAGCAAGCGCGGAGGCTCCTGCCTATATAGTGTACTAGTTTTCTTCTGTCTACCGGAGCCGGCTTGACCTCGTCAATGACTGTCGAGAAGTCTTCATGCACGTGCCCCGGAGGCGCAGTTGTCGTCATTTTGATCTGAAGCACCGGATTATAACATATAACACGAAAAAATGCCACATGACAAGAAATCATAACCTCACTGCCCAAAGGAGACAACATGAATCCCGACGGACAAACTAGATGAGGATCAAAGCTCAAATTAAAGATAAACTTGTAGAAATGGGGTCCGTCGATAGATGTCCTAATTAACATAGCCGGCTTGACCTAGATGGCAGCCGAGTAGTCTTCGTGCATGTGTCCATTAGGGGCCCACGTTCCGCAGGGCAAAGGTCCATTAGGGGCCCACGTTCCGTAGGGCATCATTTCGCCCAACGCGACTTTCGGCCTGTTAAAAGCCTAGTTTGCAAATTGGGCCTCCTGTGGCCCATAACACTTTCGGCCTCTTACTAGCCCGTAAAGTAAAAGGGCCAAGACACAATTGACATTTATTTCGGCCTGCTAAAGGCCCGCGGGCCATTTCCATTTATACAACCTATCAAGCTTTAGGCCTGTTGACGGCCTGCTAAGAGCCGTTGTTACAGTGGGCCACATCATTTGGGATCCACTTAATATTATTTTGACCATCCCAATTAAGGCCCGCTTTGGGTACACCTGTTTGTTCGTTTGTCTGGCGTCAAGGAAATGTTTGGGCCCGTTGGCCCCCATTTCAACGATATGGCATATTCAACAAATATCCTATATACTATCGCCTCTAAAAACATACATTATACAATAAAAAGACGGCATAGAAACGTAGAATAATCCTACACTATATAATAAAGAAATTACAGCCGAATATACCCATTGGGCATTATAGTTCGGCACCAGTGATAATAAAGCGTACACAAACAACAAATTACATACACTGGACAAATAAAGCTCATACATCATGGACACGCATCAACAGAACTTACCATTTGAGCTATAATCTCTTCAGAATATAGGATTGACCGGATTCAGATAGCACAAATTTCAGTCTACAAAATCTCCAATTCCTTCATGGTTACCTCAGTGTGTTGTTTCATTTTTTTGACTCTTGCATCTAATACCTGCATGTCCAGTCTCAACTTGTTGATTGTACATTGAGAATCATGTACATGTTGTCTTTCCACCTCTAGTTGATGCTCGAGAACATCAGCACATTCCAATTCCAATCCATAATCATTCGGTAACGGCCATGCCGCACTGCTCGCAGATCTTTGCGTTGATGTCACTTCATCCTGAAATGTTTCTGTAAGTACACATGACTAGGGCAAAAAATATAGTTACAACAGTGAAGCGAGCAAGACAGACTATTTTTTACATGGGAAAACATAACTAACAATAATGTTACACGTCATGAAGCATAAGCAGGTGATATTTTAAAAATTATAAAAAAGGTAGTCTCTGCAGCCTGCATACAGAAATCTCTCTTAGCTCACGAGGAGCATGATGTTGGGGCCCAATGCAAAACACAGACAAGTTACAAATTTAGACAACACGTTGCGTATAAGTAGGCAAGCAGTTGGCTATTCTGTAGCTCAATTAAAGTCTTAGGGAGCATAATGAACAGCAGAGGGTTTCATACAAACATACTACAACAAGCAAAATTATGCAATCATTAGCCTAGTATAAACTAGATTCTGAGCCTCATGCAATAATAGTTGGTTAATAGACTTCAAAGCTTCAGGCACACTTTGACAGAGTAATTAAATGGTAAGGCCTTTAATTATGTCAACTAATAGTTATACAAGTACCCAACATCAGGCATCATTCTTTGGGCATCTCATTAACTGAGGACAAATAAAGCAATTGAAAAGAGCAAATTAACTATGCCTGAAACAAACAAGGAATTGAACTGTTGAGTTGGATATAGTGACTTACCTTAACTGGTTGAAGAGGCTCAGCGCAACTCCTACTTCTCTTGGAAGTCTCCTTCTTAACATCTTGTATTTGGAAATCCTCAATCTTATCTTCATTGCACCTCCTCTACAAGGTGACACAAACTAGTTACTCGTCTCCTTGGAAGATAAATATGCATACTTTCCAGTCTGTGAACACAAAAGGATGAGATTATAACAAAACAACACCACATAATGAAACATGCCGCACCTCTTGCACTTGCACACAATGAAATGAGCATTTACTATGTCTGCACTATGTAAAAACTAGGCATACCTTTGAACTGGATCTCCAGGTACTCTTGTAGAGCCTACCACTACTGGAATCAGCTAGTTTGCCATCTGCCAGTTCTTTGCCGTCCGCTAGCGGACGGCAAAGAAGCTCTTTGCCATCAGCTTCCAAAAAGCGGACGGCAAAGAACTGGCTGATGGCAAAGACCAAGTTTGCCATCAGCCAGTTCTTTGCCGTCTACTAGCGGACGGCAAAGATTCTTTGCTGTCGG
>NC_057810.1:158780088-158780462 GCF_018294505.1 Triticum aestivum
TTCCGGCCAGGCATGTACGCACCCCGGGATCGGGAAAGTGCGGAGCCACCAGGGGCTATTTAGTAGCCCCACTGTCAAACTCCTATCACTACTGGAATCAGCTACTTTGCCATCTGCCAGTTCTTTGCCGTCCGCTAGCGGACGGCAAAGAAGCTCTTTGCCATCAGCTTCCAAAAAGCGGACGGCAAAGATTCTTTGCCGTCGGCTAGCGGACGGCAAAGAGGGAGGGGCCCCACTGACGAGCTACAAAAAAAAACCTAACGGGCCCCCTCTTTGCCGTCCGCTAGCGGACGACAAAGAGCAAGAAGGTGGACGGCAAAGGGTGGCGGATGGCAAAGAGGGAGGGCCCCACGTAACGTTAACGGGGCCGCGCC
>NC_057810.1:159136833-159153118 GCF_018294505.1 Triticum aestivum
ATGGTCGAGCTGCTGCTTCTGTTCTTCAGAAACAAGCAGAGCGCAGCCGCCCGCTCGTGTTGACCGCCCCGCCAGCGTGCCTGGGCCACCGCGTCGCCCGCGCAAGGCCTCCTCTACCCCATCTCCTCCGACCGGGCCACGGCCCATGGGTGAGCAGCCCCTTCCAGCGCCCCTCTCCTGTACACTGCTGGCCCAGCCAGATTCGGCCCGTTGCTATTTTTTTCCTGTCCAGCGATTTTAACATTATCCAGGGAATTACAGATTTACAGAAAAGTCCCTAGACCTCATGCATGTAATAACTAATTAAGCGTGCATCGAAATTAAACAAACTTTACATGTAAAATGCTTAGAATTTTGTGTAGATTAATAATATGCCATTTTCATCCATGTTTAAAATGTTTGAACTTGTTGTTTGTTTAAATTTGCTTAAATAACATGTTAAAACGATTTATTTCATAACTAAATAACCGTAGCTCAGAATTAAATGTTCTTTATATGTAAATGGGGTGGAAAAATGACTAGTTTAAGATGGTGCACTCATCTTGCATGTTTAACAACTCTAAAATATGGTTTAGGGAAGAACAGTACCAAATCCATAATTTGCACATGGGGATTTTTCCGGAATTGCTGTTTGTTATTTCCAGCCTCATCTAAACTTGCCTAAATAGTTAGTTTCTATATGCTTCACCTCTTGCCATGTTTAACAACATTTAATATTGTTGGGTACCTAAACGAGATTAAACTAAATATGTCAATGTGGTGTTTCGTCAATATGCAACTCGTTGCATATTGAGCTCCACTTAACTTGTAGTATTGTTTGTTGCACTTTGCCATGTCATGCCTCTTTAAACCGGACATGCATCATACTTGATTGTGCATCATGCCATGGTTATGTGATGGTTGTTTACTATGTTGCTTGCTTCTTTCCGGTGTTGCTTCTTAGTTCCGGTAATGTTGCGTTCGTGAGGATTTGTTCGACTACGTCCGTTCGTCTACTTCATGGACTCGTTCTTCTTCCTTGCGGGATTTCAGGCAAGATGACCGCTACCCTGGATCTCACTACTATCATTGCTATGCTAGTTGCTTCGTTCTATCGCTTTGCTGTGTTACCTATCTTTTGCTCATGAAGCCATCCCAAATTGCCATGAACCTCTAACCTTTGACACCCTTCCTAGCAAACCATTGCTTGGCTATGTTACCACTTTTGCTCAGCCCCTCTTATAGCGTTGCTAGTTGCAGGTGAAGTTGAAGATTGCTCCATGGTGGACATGATTCCGGTTGGGATATCACAATTTCTCTTATATATTTAATTGATCTCTATACTTGGTAAAGGGTGGAAGACTTGGCCTTTTGCCTAGTGTTTTGTTCCACTCTTGCCGCCCTAGTTTCCGTCATACCGGTGTTATGTTCCCGGATTTTGCGTTCCTTATGCGGTCGGGTGATTTATGGGACCCCCTTGACAGTTCGCTTTGAATAAAACTCCTCCAGCAAGGCCCAACGTTGGTTTTACCATTTGCCTCACCTAGCCTTTTTTTCCCTTGGGAGTCGCACATCCCGAGGGTCATCTTTATTTTACCCCCCCCCCTCGGGCCAGTCCTTGTCTATGTGTTGGTCCAAACCGAGCGATGTCCGGCGCCCCCTGGGCAACCAGGGTCTATGCCAACCCGACGTCTGGCTCATCCGGTGTGCCCAGAGAACGAGATATGTGCAGCTCCTATCGGGATTTGTCGGCACAACGGGAGGCTTTGCTGGTCTTGTTTTACCATTGTCGAAATGTCTTGTAAACCGGGATTCCGAGTCTGATCGGGTCTTCCTAGGAGAAGGTATATTCCTTCGTTGATCGCGAGAGCTTGTCATGGGCTAAGTTGGGACACCCCTGCAGGGTATAATCTTTCGAAAGTCGTGCCTGCGGTTATAGGCAGATGGGAATTTGTGAACACGGTTTCGTGTTATGTTTGACGTAAGTAGGAGTTCAGGATCACTTCTTGATCATTGCTAGTTTCACGACCATTCTGCTTGCTCTCTTCTCGCTCTTATTTGTGTATGTTAGCCACCATATATGCTTAGTCGCTGCTGCAACCTCACCACTTTACCCCTTCCTTTCCCATTAAGCTTTGCTAGTCTTGATAGCCATGGTGATGGGATTGTTGAGTCCTCGTGGCTCACAGATTACTACAACAACAGTTGCAGGTACAGGTTATGCGATGATCATGACGCGAGAGCGATGCTTGCTTGCGTTGAGTTCTTCTTCTGCTTCTTCGATCAGGGGATAGATTCCAGGTCGGCAGCCTAGGCTAGCAGGGTGGATGTCGTTTTAGTTTCTGTTTGTGTTTCATCCGTAGTCGGATGATGCTCTTATGTATTATGATGTTGTATTCATGTGGCATTGTATGCCTCTTGTATGTATCCCCATCTATTATGTAATGTTGATGTAATGATATCCACCTTGCAAAAGCATTTCAATATGCGGGTCTATCCTTGGTGGGACCTTCGAGTTCCTTTTGGATAGGGTTGCATATTGGGCGTGACAAGTTGGTAATCAGAGCCTCGACCGACCATAGGAGCCCCCTTGATTGTTGGCCGTTGTTGAGTCTAGAAGAAAACTATTTTGAGTCTTAGGATTATATATATCAGAGAGTAGGATTCTTTTTACTCCTCAGCCCCCTTCATTGCTCTGGTGAGGACTCTTGACGTAGATGTTTTGTCTTTCCTCTCCTCAAATTTCACTAATTTTTTTAGGATCACGAGGGTATCTTGGGATCGTTTCGATATTCTTATGACGAGAACATTGTTCTTGGTGCCTCCTGACATTTAGGGGTTGTAGCAGTGTCCTGGGGAGTTGAGCTCCGAGGTGTTGTCGTCATAATTTTATCATTGCAGTTCTGGAATACCTGAGTTTTGCCGACATCGAAAATCTCTTTTATGCAGTTGTTGGTGAGATAACCTCGACGTCACCCCGTACTGGGGAGTTCGGGAGTATTGCCATAACTCGTATAACGGATGCTTTTCGAAGGTTGAGGTACACGATTTCTGAAGGTTTCTTGGTTATGTGTTGACGGATGGATACAGCTGGATGTAGGTATTGTTAGTTTGGGTGAGATATATTGCTTCCCCTGTATCCCCAACACCAGATTGCATAACCAGAAAGTTTCGGGAGTTTTATAGGTGGGAATTCAAGTAGCTCCTAGAATATCTTTCCGAAAGATGCATGATATGGGATTGGGTAAATCTCTATCATATGTATATGTTCCGGCTTATTCTGCAAGCCAAATCCTTTGTTTTGTTTTGAGTTGTGGTATTCGAGTTGCTTCATTGTCAAGGGTTGAATCCATACCTTTCCTAAACGGTGTTCTCATATTTCTATGTGAATTCTATTCCTTCTTGATCACTGAGGTTATCATGTCAATTCTTTTCCAACCGGTGTGCTTCTCTTCAAGTGGATCCGATCATTTTCAACATCCGCAAGATCAATTCTAAGTTTTCTCAACGGTGTTTGTTCCATCTTCCCCAAGTTGCCTTTGTTTTCCCGCCCTCCCACCCTTTTTTATGCAAGGACTCAGATTTCTTAATCAAGTATCCATTTATTCATGTGAAGTCACTTCACTCTTTTCAATCAATGTTCTGATCCGGTGATCCCTCGTGAAGATGCTCACGAGCTTCAAGTTCATCAATCTTCATTCTCGTATTCTTTTCCGGTGGATTTAATTCAAGCTTTCAGTGTGGATCATATCCCTTTTCCTCATTTCAAATGCTATCCCATGCCGGTGTACCTCTTAATTGTTCACCTCTCCCAGTTCATATCGGGAGTGCTGAAGATATCCCGGAAGATTCGTGCTTCCATTCTCTATCTGTTCAAGTTATTTTGAGGTTGTTATCTCATTCAAGCCATTTAATTCAACCGGTGCAATCCCCCCTTTCAATCAATCATTCAACGATGTATCTTTTGAGTGGGCCCTAACCCACAGGTCTTTTCCCAGGATCTTACCTGACTCTTCTAATTTTCCCGGAGCCATTCCCAGAGTCTTTCGAAGTTTGACGTAAGAATGGATCCCATCAGTTAGATGCCTTTCCAAGATCGCTTTCAAATTCTTTTCATCGTTGATTCAACCTTTCTATTCTTCATTTCGGAGTATCTCAACAATTCATGGTGGTTCTCATCTTCTTTCTCAACATTTGAAGACCAAAGAAGTGTTTCCTCTAAATCTTGGGCCATTCTCTTCAAGATTCATGGTTCTAGCTTGATGCCATCCTCTCATAATAGTTTTCGATTGTGAGAATTTTTTTTTCATCCATCCGGAGCAATTCAAGAGTCTTTTCAAATTGATTCTCCGTAGCCCATCATCTCAGAATTATTCATTCAAGCTTTCAGCTCTTGTTCTCCAAATCTTACCGGTGCATTGCTCAAGTATTCTCTAATCAGCTCGTGATCTCTTCGTTCTCTTGTATCAAATTCCCTCAAGTATCTTCGTTCGTTCTCTAATTCTATCCGGTGATTCACCCCTTTACTTCGTTCGATTTCAATTCTTTCGGTGGTTCGTTCAAGATTTCACTTCCTTCGTTATCATATCAACTCATTCGTTCTTTCCGAATCCTACCGGTGGTTTGTTCAAGTTTTTCCCAAGTTTCCGCTATATCTCTCTTAATCATTTCTACGAGAATAAGTAGTATGCCAAATCCGTTGCTTGTCATCAATTTAAATTGGTGAAGGATACGCATATCATAATTCTTATTTTTGTTTCATCCAAGTGATTAATCCCTTCCTTCGGAGTTTGTTCAGGAGGAATAAATTCTTGGTTTCTTGTTGTTCATCTTTTCTTTTCCGGAGTTCCAAGTTTTCTCGGTTATATCATCGCGAAGCTCCATCTAAATCATTGCAAGGATTCACCTTGTGTTTTCAACTTCTCTTTCTTTCTATCATCCTTTCATTACCGGAGTTCTTCATGGAGGCTCTACATGGTGGTTCGTCAAGGATTCTTTCATTCTTCAATTGTACCTCAAGTTTTCTCTCGAAGCTATGATCCGTCAAGCCATACTTCAAAATAAACATGGTGCTCAACACATGTTTTGTTTTGAGGAGTTCAAGCATCCTTCATCTTGCATTCCAAAGTGCAATTCCTTCTACCTTATCTCTTGAGGCGGTGTTATGTCAATCTTGACAATTTGAGTTCGTGTTTTATGATTCATATTGTTTTCAAGAATGAGGTATTTTAAATCCATCAATATCTTTGCTGGAGTTATCTTGTGTCATATTTCACCTAAAGCCTTCCCTAAGGAATGTTGCTATTGTGGTGCCTATCAATGATCCAATTTTATCCTTCTCATCTCGGTGAAGAAGTTTTTTCATCTCTTTGGTGCTCTCAGTCAAAACAATTGTTTTTCGTTAGTGGCCGGTTTTCACCTCATCATTTTGAGATGTTTGCCATAAGCCCACAACAAGCTTGTGCCTTTCGTTGTTGATTTTCCAACAACTCCGTTCAATCCTTCTTTGCAAGGATGCTTTCCAAACTCAATTGTGGTAGGAGTTGTCATTTCCTTCTCCGTCCCTTTATCCCAACAATCTAACTTCTATTGTTTCGTTCCGGAGGCATTGTGATGTTGTGCTCTTCCCTCATCATCTCGAATTGTGAAGATCATGTTCTTTTCGTGCTTATCCATTTAACCGGAGTGTTGTGTTCTCATTCAAGTTCTTTCATCTTATCAAGTTTTGCCTCTCTTTTCAACCTGAGTGCTGTCTGAAATCCTTCTTACCCTTTATGCCATTCTTTCAATACTTCTGGAGGCCGTGTGTTGTTGGATTTCATCAAGTATCTTCCCATCTTCTCAAGTTCATGTTCAATTTCTTCCATTTACAGTCGGAATGCTGTCAAAATTATATCATTCTTATTAATTCTTATCTCGTTTCAACCGGAGTGGTTTCAAATTCTATCTTGTCCTTTAAACTCTTGATTCATGTCTTGCAACCTTCAAGTTCTCCTAATGTTCCTTATTCCTATTTTCTAACAGATTGTTGCAATCTCTTTCATCTCTGTTGTACTCTTTCTTATAAATTGCTCAACCTCTCAAGGTTCATGGTTTCACTCGTTCGTCAAAGAAGCAACTTAGTTTACCTCTCATCTTCCTCTTCCGTTTCCCTCCGGTGCCATCCTAGATCTCGGGACGAGATCCTCTCGTAGTGGTGGAGTGTTGTAACGCCCCGAGACCGACGCTTCAGAAGCCTTCCAGTTATTTCGTTGCTGCTGTGTGTTTTATTTGTTTGTTGCATTCATCATCGCATCATTCGCATTGCATCGGCACCCGTTGCTATCTTTATTTTTTTAACTTGCATCCGCTCGTAGTTGCCGCGTCCCCCCCCCCCCTTGCTTTTGTTGACCGCCCCGAAACCAACCGGATTTTCGTTTCCCTTTTGTCCGACCACCTAACCTCTCTTGCCAGCTCGCAGCCCCCTCGCGCGCGTCTGAGACTTCCCCAAACCCGACCCGAGCAGTCGTCGCCGATGGATCCAGATCATCCCCAAACATCCCGAAAACATCTCCGTTTTCTTATTTGGTCTCCCTAGCCTATTTATCCGGGACCGTCTGATTTCGATCGGAGGGACCAGATGCACCTAACCAAAATTCACCTACTATATAATCAGCCTAGCTAACCCTAGACCCTAGACCTGTCCAATCCTCCACCTCGCGCCGCCACTCTCTCATTGGGATCTTCCCAGATCCCCTTCTCACCCAACCAGCCCTCGAGGCCTCCCCTCGATCCAACCACAGCCAGCCACCGATCCAACCCATCCACCACCTCCCGTGCCTCCCCGAGCTCGACCCCGCCGCCTCAGCGCCGCTCGCCGGAGCAACCAGCGACGACCCTCACTTCCACGACCTCCTCCTCGCCTCCAAAACCGGTCACTGGACCCGCACCCCTCGTTGCTTCTCCTTCTCCCGTTCCCTCCGTTTCCCTCTCTCACTTGCTCTCTGTCATCTCCAGGAAACTGTAGGAGGCAAGCACCATGCCATGGCCTCCTTTGCTCGACGACCGCGTCGCTGTCGTCATCTTCGCGCCCATCCCCGCCTGATTCTGCAGCGCCGCCGCCCGTCTTCTTCGTTCATGGCGGCTGTCCTGCTCGAGCTGGCAAGTCCCTGTCGCCCCGCCGCTGTCCCCCGTGCTCGACCTCATTCAGCAGCCCTCGCCTGAGCACCCGGAGTTGATCCCGCCGTCTCGCCAAGACCGGCTTCTGCCACCTGTTCCTCTGCATCGAGCGAGGTGGGTTCGCCCGCGTCGACCCGCTCCGATCGAGCGCCGCTCACGTTAACCGCTCCAGGTCCAGGTCGTCATTCCCCTGCTCCTCCCTTCTCCTTTATTTCCATCCTCCTGCCTTCCCTCACTTTCGATCTCTCTCTGTAACAGCAACAGCCGCCGCCATGGATGGTTTTGCCCCAGGCCCGAGCCCCGTTCTGCGCCTCCCCTTGCCGGATTTGGACCCCGGCGCCTCCCCGCGCTCCGTTCCGGCCGGTCCCCACTGATTCCGTCGCCAGGACCCCCCCCCATCTTCCCTCCATCGTCATGGTCGAGCTGCTGCTTGTGTTCTTCAGAAACGAGCAGAGCGCAGCCGCCCGCTTGTGTTGACCGCGCCGCCAACGTTCCTGGGCCACCGCGTCGCCCGCGCAAGGCCTCCTCTGCCCCATCTCCTCCGACCGGGCCACGGCCCATGGGTGAGCAGCCCCTTCCAGCGCCCCTCTCCTGTACACTGCTGGCCCAGCCAAATTCGGCCCGTTGCTATTTTTTTCCTGTCCAGCGATTTTAACATTATCCAGGGAATTACAGATTTACAAAAAAGTCCCTAGACCTCATGCATGTAATAACTAATTAACCGTGCATCGGAATTAAACAAACTTTACATGTAAAATGCTTAGAATTTTGTGTCGATTAATAATATGCCATTTTCATCCATGTTTAAAATGTTTAAACTTGTTGTTTGTTTAAATTTGCTTAAATAACATGTTAAAATGATTTATTTCATAACTAAATAACCGTAGCTCGGAATTAAATGTTCTTTATATGTAAATGGGGTGGAAAATGCCTAGTTTAACATGGTGCACTCATCTTGCATGTTTAACAACTCTAAAATATGGTTTAGGGCAGAACAGTACCAAATCCATAATTTGCACATGGGGATTTTTCCGGAATTGTTGTTTGTTATTTCCGGCCTCATTTAAACTTGCCTAAATAGTTAGTTTCCATATGCTTCACCTCTTGCCATGTTTAACAACATTTAATATTGTTGGGTACCTAAACGAGATTAAACTAAATATGTCAATGTGGTGTTTCATCAATATGCAACTCGTTGCATATTGAGCTCCACTTAACTTGTAGTATTGTTTGTTGCACTTTGCCATGTCATGCCTCTTTAAACCGGACATGTATCATACTTGATTGTGCATCATGCCATGGTTATGTGATGGTTGTTTACTATGTTGCTTGCTTCTTTCCGGTGTTGCTTCTTAGTTCCGGTAACGTTGTGTTCGTGAGGATTTGTTCGACTACGTCCGTTCATCTACTTCATGGACTCGTTCTTCTTCCTTGCGGGATTTCAGGCAAGATGACCGCTACCCTGGATCTCACTACTATCATTGCTATGCTAGTTGCTTCATTCTATCGCTTTGCTGCGTTACCTATCTTTTGCTCATGAAGCCATCCCAAATTGCCATGAACCTCTAACCTTTGACACCCTTCCTAGCAAACCATTGCTTGGCTATGTTACTGCTTTTGCTCAGCCCCTCTTATAGCGTTGCTAGTTGCAGGTGAAGTTGAAGATTGCTCCATGGTGGATATGATTCCGGTTGGGATATCACAATTTCTCTTATATATTTAATTGATCTCTATACTTGGTAAAGGGTGGAAGACTTGGCCTTTTGCCTAGTGTTTTGTTCCACTCTTGCCTCCCTAGTTTCCGTCATACCGGTGTTATGTTCCCGGATTTTGTGTTCCTTACGCGGTCGGGTGATTTATGGGACCCCCTTGACAGTTCGCTTTGAATAAAACTCCTCCAGCAAGGCCCAACGTTGGTTTTATCATTTGCCTCACCTAGCCTTTTTTCCCTTGGGAGTCGCACATCCCGAGGGTCATCTTTATTTTACCCCCCCGGGCCAGTGCTTGTCTAAGTGTTGGTCCAAACCGAGCGATGTCTGGCGCCCCCTAGGCAATCAGGGTCTATGCCAACCCGACGTCTGGCTCATCCGGTGTGCCCCTGAGAACGAGATATGTGCAGCTCCTATCGGGTTTTGTCGGCACAGCGGGAGGTTTTGCTGGTCTTGTTTTACCATTGTCGAAATGTCTTGTAAATTGGGATTCCGAGTCTGATCGGGTCTTCCTGGGAGAAGGTCTATTCCTTCGTTGATCGCGAGAGCTTGTCATGGGCTAAGTTGGGACACCCCTGCAGGGTATAATCTTTCGAAAGTCGTGCCTGCGGTTATAGGCAGATGGGAATTTGTTAATGTCCGGTTGTAGATAACTTGACACCAGATCCGAATTTAAACGCATCAACCGTGTGTGTAGCCGTGATGGTCTCTTCTCGGCGTAGTCCGGGAAGTGAACACGGTTTCGTGTTATGTTTGATGTAAGTAGGAGTTCAGGATCATTTCTTGATCATTGCTAGTTTCACGACCGTTTTGCTTGCTCTCTTCTCGCTCTTATTTGTGTATGTTAGCCACCATATATGCTTAGTCGCTGCTGCAACCTCACCACTTTACCCCTTCCTTTCCCATTAAGCTTTGCTAGTCTTGATACCCATGGTGATGGGATTGCTGAGTCCTCGTGGCTCACAGATTACTACAACAACAGTTGCAGGTATAGGTTATGCGATGATCATGACGCGAGAGCGATGCTTGCTTGCGTTGAGTTTTTCTTCTGCTTCTTCGATCAGGGGATAGGTTCTAGGTCGGCAGGCTGGGCTAGTAGGGTGGATGTCATTTGAGTTTCTGTTTGTGTTTCATCCATAGTCAGATGATGCTCTTATGTATTGTGATGTTGTATTTATGTGGCATTGTATGCCTCTTGTATGTATCCCCATCTATTATGTAATGTTGATGTAATGATATCCACCTTGCAAAAGCATTTCAATATGCGGGTCTATCCTTGGTGGGACCTTCGAGTTCCTTTTGGATAGGGTCGCATATTGGGTGTGACACTCCTATCGTTGGAGAAATCCCTGAGGCCCGCGCCTTAGAGGACGCGCGCTTGGCCAACCTAGCTGAGCGCACTCGACTGGAGAACCTTCAGCAAGCACTCAACAAACATGCGCGGCAACGGGTCACGGACTCCAGTCGACGTCAGCTCTATCGACCTCTGACTTAGGTATATCGAACTCCGATTCAGAATTTAGCAGCTGCAGCCCATATAGCAGAATCAATTCAGCCTTCCCAGTCAGAGGCTGGCAGAGGCTTGATGCAGATCAGAGATTTGCTCCGGGCAGGAGGAGATCAAAATTCAGCTGTATCATAGTCGTGGAACAGGATTCACAGCAAATCCGTGGCTACGAATACGGGCCAGTCGGCTCATAGCCCCAGATCGCCCCTGAGGCGTGAAGGGCGTGGAGACTGGCACGATCAGTACAGGAACCGTGAGCAGTATGATCACTGATTTGATCGCGATGATCGACGTCGAGTGCCCACCCCTCCCCCAAGGGGTGGATCCTACGCACCTCGACAGTAGGATGATAGACGCCAGCACAGTAGCGGGCGAAGAATTCCAGTCAACCCCAGGGAACCAGGCTTTGATGCGAGATCCATCATCGTTCAAGGTCTGGTCGACCGGAACAGAGCTCACAGAGAGGGTCACGACAGAGATGTACCCACCAGCAGCCGAGTGCATTTCTCCGGACCAGAGTGTTTGAGCAGAGCAATCAGAGCCGCAGTGATTCCTCCCAACTTCAGGTTGGCGACTGGAGTCAGTAAGTTCAACGGTGAGTCTAAGCCCGATACTTGGCTTGAGGACAACTGAGTGGCTGTCCAGATCAGCGGCGGAAATGACGAGGTGGCCATGAAGCATCTGCTTCATATGTTGGAGGGATCGGCCAGAGCATGGTTGAATCAGTTGACACCCAGCAGCATTTACACATGGGAAGATCTTTCCCGAGTGTTTGTCAGAACATTCAAAGTAACATGCAAGCGACCAGCAGGACTGACAGAGCTGCAATCTTGTGTGCAGAAGTCGAATGAGACTTTGAGGGATTACATCCAGAGATGGATCACATTACATCACACGGTAGAGAATGTATCTGATCACCAGGCAGTCAGCGCCTCCAAGGAAGGCGTTAAGTACAGAGAGCTAAGCCTAAAATTCGGTCGAACCGGAGACATGTCTCTGAGTTGAATGATGGATATAGCCACCAAATATGCCAATGGTGAGGAAGAGGATTGGGTCCGGAGTGGCAAGCACAAGTCAGTCACCCAGGAAACCGGAGGAGGGAATTCCAGTCGGAAGCAAGAGCAGAAAGCCGAGCCAGCTGCTCGTGGAGAAGCCTTGCCTGTGACTCAAGGAAAGTTCAAAGGAAAGCCCAAAGGGCCTTGGAACCCCAAGAAAGTGAAGGATAAAGAGGGAAATGACGTGATGGATTTACCGTGTCACATCCACACGAAGAAAGATGAAGAGGGTAATTCATTTACCCGAAGCATACCACTCGACAATGTCGACTCCTGATACAGCAGTTCCAGGGGAAACAGTCCAAGGATAAGGAAAAAGAGTCGGACAAAGTTGAGGACAAGGGGGATAGTGACGAAGAATATCCTCAGGTCAATTCCACTTTGGTGATTTTTGCTGATGTTGAGAGCAAAAGTCAACTGAAAGTTGTAAACCGAGAGGTGAATATGGTCGCTCCGGCGACACCCAATTATCTGAAGTGGTATCAGACGGCCATCACATTCGACCAGTCTGATCACCCGACGCACATAGCCACCCCTGGGAGGCAAGCTCTGGTGGTCGACCCAGTCGTTGAAGGCACTCGACTGAAGTGTTGATGGATGGCGGCAGTAGTTTGAATATACTGTACGCTGAGACGCTGAAAGGGATGGGCATTCCGATGTCCAGACTCACCGTAATTAACATGAGTTTCTATGGAGTCATTCATGGCAAGAAGGCCGCATCACTCGGCCAGATTGCTCTCGATGTGGTTTTTGGTGATTCCAAAAACTTCCACAAAGAAAAAGTCAACAGTAGTTTGGCTCGCGACATTTCCAAAGTGCCTATCACACCATTTTGGGCAGGCCAGCTTATGCACGTTTTATGGCTCGACCATGTTATGTGTACCTCAAATTGAAGATGCCTGGCCCTAAAGGTGTGATCACTGTTACTAGTAATCGCAAGAAGGCGGAAGAGTGCTTTCAGAAAGGCTCAAAGATCACTGATGCTCAGATGGTGGCAGAAGAATGGCAGGAACACCAGAGATATGCAGACCCGAGTGATTTTTTGCGAGCCAAGAAGCCCGCTACGGAATCAGCATTTCAGTCGTCCGGTGAGACAAAACCAGTTCAAATCCACCCGACCGACCCCAACACTGCTCCGTCCAATATCTCCACAACACTCGACCCCAAATAGGAAGAAGCGCTCATCTGTTTCCTCCGTGAGAACTGGTACATCTTTGCATGGAAACCTTCTGACATGCCGGGTGTACCTAGGGGGCTGGTTGAGCACCGTCTGCGAGTCGACTCAAAGGCAAAACCTGTCAAGGAACATCTGCGATGTTCCGCCGTCCAGAAAAGGAAGGCTATTGGCGAAGAGGTGGCTCGGCTCTTAGCAGCAGAGTTTATCCGAGAGATTTACCACTCCGAGTGGCTCGCCAATGTTGTCATGGTCCCTAAGAAGGACAAGTCACTTCGCATGTGCATTGACTTTAAACATATCAATCGGGCCTGCCCGAAAGATCATTTTCCTCTTCCCCGCATCGACCAAATAGTCGACTCGACTGCGGGATGTGAACGACTATCTTTCTTAGATGCTTATTCCGGGTACCATCAGATCCGTCTGTATGGATCCGATGAAATCAAAACAACTTTCATCACCCCATTCGGGTGCTTCCGTTATGTCACCATGCCATTCGGCCTCAAGAATGCTGGAGCCACATTCATGAGGATGATTCAGAAGTGTTTGCTCACTCAAATCAGTCGGAATGTGGAAGCATACATGGATGACATTATGGTCAAGTCACGGAAAGGTTCCGACCTGCTGACTGACCACGATGAAACATTTGCCAACCTCAGGAGGTATGATATCAAGCTTAATCCATCCAAGTGCACATTCGGAGTTCCTGGCGGAAAGTTACTCGGTTTTCTCGTTTCCGAATGAGGAATCGATGCAAACCCAGAGAAAGTGGGCACTATACTCCAAATGAAATGACCTGTGCGTGTGCACGATGTTTAGAAGCTTACTGGTTGCTTGGCCGCTTTAAGTCGATTCATCTCTCGTCTCGGTGAGAAGGCATTGCCTCTTTACCGACTAATGAAGAAGTCTAACAAGTTCGAGTGGACTCCTGAAGCTGATGTAGCGTTTGCAGAGTTAAAAACCCTGCTTTCCACCCAGCCGGTGCTTGCTGCCCCGATCAGCAAAGAGCCTTTGCTGCTTTACATTGCAGCCACAGGACAAGTCGTCAGTATAGTACTTACAGTCGAGCGGGAAGAAGAAGGGAAAGCCTTCAAAGTTCAGCGGCCAGTATATTATATTTCTGAAGTCCTGACCCCATCAAAGCAAAGATACGCTCATTATCTGAAGCTTATATATGGGATTTATATGACCGCAAAGAAAGTTGCTCACTATTTCTCTGACCATACCATCACATTCATCAGCGACGCCCCATTATCAGAGATTCTGCACAACAGGGATGCAACTGGTCGAGTGGCAAAATGGGCGATTGAACTCCTTCCCTTGGATATCAGATTTGAGGCAAAGAAAGCAATCAAGTCCCAAGCAATAGCAGATTTCCTTGCCGAGTGGACTGAACAGCAATTGCCGACTCAAGTTCACTCGGAGCACTGGACCATGTTCTTTGATGGCTCTAAAATTTTGAATGGTTCTAGTGCGGGGGTAGTGTTGGTTTCCCCCTGAGGAGATAAGCTCAGATATGTACTCCAGATTCACTTTGATTCCTCCAACAACGAAGCAGAATACGAAGCACTTTTGTATGGGTTGCGCATGGCCATATCACTCGGCGTCCGTCGCCTCATGGTCTACGGCGACTCGGATTTGGTGGTTAACCAAGTGATGACGGAGTGGGACGTCAGAAGCCCAGCTATGACTGGTTACTGCAACGCAGTAAGAAAGCTGGAGAAGAAATTCGAGGGGTTAGAGCTTCATCACGTACCCCGACTGAAAAATCAAGCAGCTGATAACTTGGCGAAGATAGGCTCCAATAGAGAAGCCATTCCCAGTGGCGTGTTTTTGGAGCATGTCCACGTGCTGTCAATTCAAGAGGATCTTTTCACTGAAGAAGCCCCGCTGCCAAAAAGTGCCACGGATCCGACTGAAGTTGAGGTCCCAGTCGTGGTCGACCTAATCATGGAAGTTCTGGTTATCACTCCTGACTGGACAGTGCCTTACATTGCGTATATCCTAAGGACGGAGCTCCCAGAGAATGAAGAAGAGGCTCGGCAAATCATCTGTCGATCCAAGGCCTTTACTGTCATGAAGGGACAGTTGTACAGAGAAAGTGCGACTGGTGTCAGCCAGAAATGCATAACGCCGGAAGAGGGTCGAATGATTCTCAATGACATCCACTCGGGGACCTGTGGCCATCATGCGTCCTCTCAGACCATCATGGCTAAAGTATAACGAGTGGGTTTTTACTGGCCCAGAGCAAATGAAATGGCGAAAGAGATAGTCGACAAGTGTGAAGGATGTCAGTTCTACTCCAATATGTCACACAAGCCCGCCTCAGCCTTGAAGACCATTCCAATCATCTGGCCCTTCGCTGTTTGGGGTTTAGATATGGTTGGACCATTGAGAACTGGCAGGAGCGGCTTCACCCATGTACTGGTGGCAGTCGACAAGTTCACTAAGTGGATCGAAGCCAAGCCCATTAAAAATCTTGATGTTGGCACTGCCATCAGCTTCATCAGAGAATTGATATTCAGATATGGAGTTCCGCATAGCATCATCACTGATAATGGGTCAAACTTCAATTCTGATCAATTCAAAGCCTTCTGTGCTTCTCAAGGCACACGAGTCGACTACGCTTCAGTCGCCCACCCCCAGTCGAATGGACAAGCAGAAAGAGCAAATGGCTTAATTCTTAAAGGGCTGAAACCCCGGTTGATGCGTGACCTCAAGCACGCAGCAGGCGCGTGGGTCGACGAACTTCCATTAGTTCTTTGGGGATTGAGGACTACTCCAAATCGGTCGACTGGGAGAACTCCGTCTTTTTGGTCTATGGAGCTGAAGCGGTTCTGCCAAGTGACATGCTTCACAATGCACCGCGAGTCGAGCTCTACTCTGAAGTCGAAGTAGAACAAGCCCGGCAGGACGCAGTCAACCTTCTGGAAGAAGAAAGAGATATGGCCATGATCCGATCGACCATCTATCAGCAAGACATGCGCCGATTCTATGCCAGAAATGTGAAGAGCCGAGCCTTCCAAGAAGGAGACTTGGTCCTCCAAGTGGACCAACAGAAGCCACACAAACTCGGCCCTACTTCGGAAGGCCCCTTCATCATCACCAAAGTTCTCCACAACGGAGCATACCGCCTTTACAATGTCGATCGCCAGATTGACGAGCCACGAGCTTGGAATGCGGATCTGATCCGCCCCTTTTACACTTAAATACTCACTCGGATGAGATGTAATAAAAGTACTCCTGTATTTTATCTATCAAAGACAAAAGTGTTATAATTTCCTCATTAATTGTTGCCGCTTTTGCTTATGTAAGAAATCCCCCAGTGGGTGGCTTAGCTGCGAATCTGTTTCGCCTAATTTTGTAAAAAAAAATCCCTGCCGAGTGATGAGCAAGCCTCTCACACGAAGGGCTTAGCTGTGAATCCGTTTCGCCTAAGTGTTTGAAATCCTACCGAGTGGAGAGCAAACCTCACACTCGGGGGCTTAGCTGCAGTCCAGTGCTCGCCTAAGTGTTTAAAATCCTACCAAGTGGTGAGCAAACCTCCCACTCGGGGGCTTAGCTGCAGCCCAGTGCTCGCCTAAGTGTTTAAAATCCTACTGAGTGGTGAATCCGCCTCCCACTCGGAGGCTTAGCTGCAGCCCAGTGCTCGCCTAAGTGTTTAAAATCCTACCGAGTGGTGAATCCGCCTCCCACTCACGGG
>NC_057810.1:159153377-159160360 GCF_018294505.1 Triticum aestivum
CTACCGAGTGGTAAATCCGCCTCCCACT
The DNA here is from genome assembly GCF_018294505.1 of Triticum aestivum. Lineage (NCBI taxonomy): Eukaryota > Viridiplantae > Streptophyta > Magnoliopsida > Poales > Poaceae > Triticum > Triticum aestivum. The sequence goes on from NC_057810.1 coordinate 159,153,406, forward strand.
CGGGCTTACCTGCAGCCCAGTGCTCGCCTAAGTGTTTAAAATCCTACCGAGTGGTAAATCCCCCTCCCACTCAGGGGCTTAGCTGCAGTCCAGTACTCGCCTAAGCATTTGGAATCCTACCGAGTGGTGAATCCGCCTCCCACTCGGGGGCTTAGCTGCAGTCCAGTACTCTCCTAAGTATTTTGAAATCCTACCGAGTGGTGAATCTACCTCTCACTCGGAGGCTTAGCAGTGGTCCAGCACTCGACTAAGTACGAAAATCGTTCCAACCCGCAAGGACAACGAGGTGCAGGTCGACTGTTACCTTCTCCTCCGGGCTTCGGCACAAATACAACATGCACTCCGCAAGGACGGCGATGTGCAGGTCGACTGCTACCTTCTCCTTCGAGCTTCGGCACAAATACAATGTACGCTTCATCCTAGGTCACAAGGACGCAAGTCGAGTGAAATCTGTGCTCCAGCCTACAAGAGCAAGTCCCAAGCACAAAAATATATTCCGAGCGAAGAACAATGCCGTTCGAAGACAAATGCAAACATATTCAACCACAAAGCTCAGGCATCAAGTTTAGATAGCATCCTACGGATACAGAAGTGCTCACGCATCAAGCCTGTTAAAGTTTATCGGTTACAAAAACCACTCGGCATCCCGAGGCAAATTTAAGGCATCAAGCATAAAAGTTTTTTACTCCTCCGATGGAGGACTGGAAGGCGCGACGAACTCATCCAGGTCGATTCCATCAGCAATCCGAGTGGCAGCAGCAATGAATGTCTCCATGAAATATCAGAAGTCATGCTTCTTAGTACTGGCCACCTTGAGGGACGCCAGCTTTTCCTCTCGTGCATCTTTGCAGTGAACACGGACTAAAGACAGAGCTACATCGGCACCACACCTGGCAGAAGACTTCTTCCACTCTTGCACTCGGCCTGGGACTTCATTCAGTCGAGTCATCAAAGACTCAAGGTCGTTCTGAAGCGTCTCCCCTGGCCAGAGTGTCGTGTCGATTCACGACGCTGCTGCCTTCAGTCGGGCCAGATAGTCCACCACACCAGCGACGCGAGACTCAAGTCGAAGCACGTTCATGGCAGCTTCATCCTTCATTGGAGAGTTGATGGGATCCAAGTCTGTTTCCACTCGACTGGTTTCTTCCTCAAAGTTTTGGCAGAATTCTGTAAACGCAAGTCAAACATGAACCAGCAGTTCCGTGACGAATCAACGGTGACAAGCCAGTCGAGTGAAAGAGGTTACCTTCAAGCATGAGGAACAGCTTCTTGGCGAGCCCTCCCAGATAAGCTTCCAGATCATTCTTCTTCCCCACCAGTTCACTTGCCTTGTCACTCAGAGCAATCTTGTCATTCTTTAGGCAGCTGACTTCTTTGTTGGCCGCGTCAAGAGCAGCTTTCAGGTTGACGTTCTCTTCTTCGAGTTTGCCGACTGAAGCCAGCTTTTCTTCCGTGAGCTTCGTTTTATCCGATGCGGCCTTCTACGCCTCAGCAAGTTCCTGGTCCTTCTTGATCAGAGCCACCTTCGTTTTCTCTACAAAATGGCAAGGAGGTCAGAATCAATAATTGGCAGAAAGATAAAAACAATCGTCAAGTTCTCACCAATCATACCTGTTGCCTCGTCCTTTGCCTTCTGAAAGTTCTCATGGACAAGTTTTAAGTCAAGATCGAGCTGGATATGTTTCTTCTCCAACTCAGTATAACGGGCCACGAGCTTGCAAGATTTCTGCAAAGAGTCAGTCGACAGACATTAAAGAGAGATTACTTCCGAGTGACTAAGAGAAAAACAGTAACGTTTCTAAGACTACAATCAAATCAAAATATTCAACAATAGTCTCGGGGACTACACCCAGTGGGTGCACTCAGCGTGCCCCCACTGGTTCTACCGACTCGATCCGATCAGTGAACCAAAAGAAACAAAGAGATTATGGTATCATCATAGTCTACATGAAAAAAGAGGAAAGAGAGAGTTCTTCAGACTACAGTCGACTGCCAGCAGTCCACCATAGTCTCGGGGACTACACCCAGTGGGTGCACTCAGTGTGCCCCCACAGGTCCTAATGTTCCACTCGACATGGTCCGAGCAGACCGAGTGAAGAAATTTCAACTACAAAGACTACAGTCGACTGCCAGCAGTCCACCATAGTCTTGGGGACTACACCCAGTGGGTGCACTCAGCGTGCCCCCACCAGTCTACAAATCCAATCGACACACCCAGTGGGTATACAGACACAAAGATTTTTTGGAAAGAAAATCTTCAAATAACATATCCTAACAGAATAGGCGGTTGCCAACTAACCTGGACATTGCTTTGAAGGGCTGAGCTTGCATCATAAGCCGCATGGCTGGCTTCCCGGATGGCCTTCACCTGCTCCATCATAATCCCCGCCTGGCGTATAGCCTCCTTAGCTGCGCCCGCCTGGTCCTCTGGGACGTGGTGTGTGGCGAAAAGGGAGGGCGGTTCAGCAGTCGACGACGAAGGCCGGGCACTCGTCAGTGGCACAACGAAGGTCACAGAATGCCGAGTGATGTCGCCACCTTCTTGAACCAGTGCCTCAGGTGCTGACGCAGTCCGAGTGGCCTTGCCAGCCGCAGCTTGTCTATTCTTCCTCGCCTTCAGGGGCACCTCGTCATCATCATCGGGGAGATCAATGACATGACGAGGAGCTGCAAGATAAATCCAGAGTTGGAAATGAAGATCCGATCGACCAAAAGCAAAAACTACAAGAGAACATACCAGGGTTGGAGGTGACAGTGTCTTCCATTTCTTGGTCGCCGTCCTTGGCAGAGGTCTCGGAAGTAGCAGCACTGCAGATTTCAGAAACCAGTCGGTTAGTCAACGAGTCGACCGAAAGTTAGCTCGAGCTGAACAAGGAAACACAAATCCTGCTGTTACCCGGAGATAATGGGAATGGCCATTTTCATCTTAGGCAAGGCCTTCGGCAGCTTTGATGACTCCGCCCACGGATGCTTCGACGCTTTTACAGTCGGCGCCGGAGAGGCCGTCCGAGGACGCATTGTCGACGACACAACGGGCGCAACCACTTTGCCGCGCTCCCTCGCAGGATCGTGGGCGAGCTTGGATCGCCTTTCCTTGCAAGGAGGGTCGACTTCCATTTCCTCTGCCTCCTTGCTGGAACCGTCTTCATCCTCTTCCCCCCTTGTCGTCAGATTTCCACTCTTCCTCCTCACTTTCGCCTCCACTCGCCTCTCCCTCCTCGGCTTGTTCCTGCACCCCGTTGGGCATCGAGTACATTTTAGTCGTGACCTAGAAGACAGCAAACAAGACAAAAGTCGGTCAGTTGATTTCAAACAGACAGAATGGAAAAAACAGAATCGCAGTCGGAAATGCAGAGTTGGACCTTGTCAACTTCATATGATTGGTCGAGTGGAACGACCCTCCTGGCTCCTCGGGGGTTGTCCTTGTTCCCCGTAATGCTTCCCATCCACCGCTCCAGCGTGACACCATCGATCTCCTCCGGGTGGATCCAAGTGGTATCCTTAGTTCCAGAATACATCCACATAGGATGGTCTCGAAATTGGAGCGGCTGGATGCGCCGCCGGAGGAAGACCTCCAAGAGGTCCATACCAGTCACCCCGTCGCGGATGAGCTGCACGACACGCTCGACCAGCACCTTCACCTGCGCCTTATCCTCCGGGACCACCTTCAAAGAGGAGGGCTTCCTCACTCGTTCCATGGAAAAGGGAGGGAGCCCGATCGACTGCCCTGGCATCGGCTGGTCCTTGCAGTAAAACCAGGTCGACTGCCACCCACGGATGGAGTCGGGAAAAACCATGGTCGGAAAAGAACTTTTCCCTCTCAACTGGATCCCAAGGCCCCCACACATCTGAATCACATGTGTCCTCTCATCACTCGGATTTGCCTTCTTCACCGTTTGGGAGCGACAGGTGAAGATGTGCTTAAAGAGGCCCAAGTGAGGCCGGCAACCCAAGAAGCATTCGCACAAAGACACGTAGGTGGCGAGGTACACTATGGAGTTGGGTGTGAAGTGGTGGAGTTGTGCCCTAAAGAAATTCAGAAACCCCCAGAAGAAAGGGTGGGGTGGCAAAGAAAACCCACGGTCGACATGGGTGGCCAGAAGAACGCACTCACCCTCCTGAGGCTGCGTCTCTGACTCCCTCCTCGGGAGCCGCCCTGATCCATGGGGGATCAGCCCTCCGTCGGCTAGGTCGTCGAGATCCGCCTGAGTAATTGTCGAGCGGATCCAGTCGCCCTGGATCCAGCCCGGCGGCAGGCCGGTCCTCGATGAAGAGCCACTCCGACTGGTTCCCCTCCCCTTCGCCTTTGCCGTCACTTTCTTCGCCCGCTCCAGAGCCGCCGTCTTCTCCTTCACCATCGTCGCCGTCAAAGCACGCGCGGGGCAGCGGCGCAGAGGCAGAAGCTAACACGGCGGATAAATCTGGAGAAGAGGGAGGAATGAGGGCGCACTATTGAAAAAACCCCGTCCGGCGCTTTATATAAGGCTGCTTCGAGCGGCTGACATGTGGGCCCAGATGATCCTGTCAAATCCCACAATAGTCGTGCACGCGATACATGGCGAAAAAAGGTGGCACGGAGATCGAGGCATCCCTGCCTTATCCCGTCCGATTGCTGCGGCCTCGCCCTGTCCCGCGCGCTTCCCAAAATTCGAATCCCGCAGAATCCGCGAGTTGCAGAACGACTCGTCAGACAGAAGATCTCCCCCGCTCTAGCACTTGGAGCTCCCCAAGCGAAAACTTCACTCGACAGATACAAAGAATTGATCAAGGCGACTGAAAAAGAAGTTGGTGCCGTCATCTAAAAGTTCATTGATCCAAGACAAGACATGCTCACAGCACAAGAAACGGGTCAGAAAAATCCTCAACTCCTTCCCCACTCAAACCCCGATCCATTCAGGGGCTAATGATGAAGCTATGTACCTAGGGTAGGGTCATGGACCTGTCTAAGCCACCCTACCTAAGGACATCCCTAGAAGAAACTACCTGTCAGTCGACCTAGAGGTGATCCACTCGATAGACTCGAGGACACTCGACCATGAAGATAACCACTCGACCATGAAGCTAACCACTCGACGACCAGGAGATCTAAAGTCACTCTGCATGCAATGGTATGTCATTAAATAGCCTTTATGGTCTTCATAGCACTTTATGTGGGCGTTACCAGTAACCCCCTGTCTTAATGTACTTTAAACCCTGCATAACTGAGGGCCGGAGGGGTCTGGCGAACTCTATATAAGCCACCCCCCTCCTCAGTGTAAAGGGTTCGCACCCCTGTAACTGACACGCATATAATCCAGTCGACCGCCTTCGGGCACCGAGACGTAGGGTTGTTACTTCCTCCGAGAAGGGCTTGAACTCGTAAAACTCTTGCGTGTACAACTACTCCATAGCTAGGATCTTGCCTCTCCATTAGTACCCCCCCTACACTACTGTCAGACTTAGAACCACGACACTACAGGAAACTGCTAGTTTGCCGTCTGGGCATAACATACGGCAAAGACGTAAATCCAGACGGCAAAGAGTTTGCCGTCAGGAAGTAGACGGCAAAGATTAATCGACAAAGAATACTTTGCCGTCTGCTTTTTTTTTCCTGACGGCAAAGACTTTGCCGTCAGTCTATATTTTTGCCGTCAGTCTGCGGAAAGTAGACGGCAAAACATTGCACCAGACGGAACGGACGGTCTGACGGACGACGTCAAGTGTTTTGCCGTCTACCGGCCGTCCAACCAGACGGCAAAGTCTATTATCTTTGCCGTCAACTATCAGTTTTGGCAAACGGGAAAGAAGCATACTTTGCCTTCTGTCACTGTAGTCCCAGTGGGCAAAATAGCAGGACTTTGCCGTCTGGTGCTCCTTTCCCAGTCGGCAAAGACTCATATTTCGCCGTCAGTTGGTGCTGGCCCAGACGGCAAACCTCTACCTCTTTGCCGTCAACCTGCCTGCTGGCAAGACGGCAAAATGCCAGCGGAAGCACAGGCTAGCGACATGTGGCATCTTTGCCTTCTGTCCCTTGACGGCAAAGCTCCTTTTTTAAATCAGAAATTAAATAGTTTAATACACAATATAGAACCATAACAGCACAGAACCATAACAGGACAGCATAGTTCCATAGCAAATATAAGCAACAATGAACAAATATAAGAACGAAGTTCCATAGCATATATAGTCCCAGGACAAAGTTCCATAGCATATATATAGTCCCAGGACAAAGTTCCATAGCATATAGTCCCAAAACAAAGTTCCATAGCATATATATAGTCCCAAAACAAAGTTCCATAGCATATATATAGTCCCTGGACAAAGTTCCATAGCATATAGTCCCAAAACAAAGTTCCACAGCATATAATACACAATGAACAAAGATGGCATCACTACGTAATATTTGGCACTACAACAAACGCCTTCATGTCCATGTCGTAGTCCAAAGAGCATCCAGGTGGCAACCTAAAAGATTGAATGGTGTGTGTCAAATAACGTGCTTGAAATCATCAATATGCCAAATAGACAAAAGAAAGTACTTCGACACTACAAAATAAATAGTGATCCATATTCCATAGTGAGTTTCCAAATAAAAAGCTTCTAGTACATATGGAGTTTCTTGAACACTTATCCAATTTTGAACATGCTAATTTAACACTAGATCTTTACTTATAAGTCTGATCTTTATATGGTTCAAACGGTCTCTACTTACAAGTTTCTAAATCATGGAGATCTTCAAATGGTCTCTAAATCATGAAAATAAGTAGCTACTTGTCTCTAAATTATGAATATCTTCAAGTGTTCTCTAAATCATGAAAATAAATAGCTTCAAGAATGCATATAGTTAATTAAGATCATGGTCAAAATTGTTCAAATGGATTATAGTTTGAAACGGTTCAAATGGTCTCTACTTGTCTCTACTTATAAGTTTGATCTTTAAATGGTTCAAACGGTCTCTACTTACAAGTTTCTAAAT